>NC_089595.1:16826029-16854044 GCF_019320115.1 Miscanthus floridulus
CGGGCTACTACCGGAAATTCATTCAGGACTTCGGCATCATCGCCGCCCCACTCACGCGCCTCTTGCGGCGGGACGCGTTTGTGTGGGACGACGATGCTTCGGGGGCATTCGAGGCGCTCAAGCGCGCTTTGACCACAGGACCTGTTCTTCAGATGCCAGACTTTACTAAGCCCTTCGTGGTCGACTGCGACGCGTCGGGCGTAGGGTTCGGCGCCGTCCTCCACCAGGGCATCGGGCCCCTCGCCTACTTCAGCCGTCCCTTCGCGGCCCGTCACATCAACCTGGCGGCCTACGAGCGGGAGTTGATCGGCTTGGTTCAGGCCGTTCGTCATTGGCGCCCATATTTATGGGGGCGCCACTTTTTGGTTCGCACTGACCATTACAGCTTAAAATTTTTGCTTGATCAACGATTGTCTACAGTTCCGCAGCATCAATGGATCAGCAAGCTATTTGGTTTCGACTTCTCGGTCGAGTACCGGCCGGGCCGCTTGAACATCGTGGCAGACGCTCTCTCTCGCCGGGACTTGGCAGATGGGGGGGCAGCCGTCCTGGTGGCCGCGGCTGCAGCAGCCCTACCTGTGTCGGGACCATCCTTCGAGCTTCTGGACGCCATCCGGCGGGCAACAGCAGCCGCGCCTGACGCCCAGCAACTGTTGGCGCAGCTCCAGGCGGGGGAGCTGGCGGCCCCATGGCGCCTGGCTGACGGCCTTCTGATCCATGGCTCCCGCGTCTACGTGCCGGACCAAGGGGACTTGAGCCAGCAAGTGCTCCTCTTGGCTCACTCAGCTGGCCATGAGGGCACCCAGAAGACGCTACATCGACTCCGTGCAGATTTCTACATCCCTCGTGATCGTGTGTTGGTGCAGGACCTGGTGCGTTCTTGCACCACATGCCAGCGCAATAAGACGGAGACGGTTCCGCCCGCGGGCTTGCTGCAGCCCCTAGACGTCCCCACCCAAGTGTGGGCGGATATCTCGCTGGACTTCATCGAGGGCTTGCCCAAGGTTGCGGGCAAGTCGGTCATCCTCACGGTGGTGGATCGCTTCTCCAAGTACGCCCACTTCATCGCGCTCGGCCACCCCTACACTGCTACGTCCGTCGCTCGTGCCTTCTTCGACGGCATCGTTCGCCTTCACGGGTTTCCGCTGTCCATTGTCAGCGACCGGGACCCCGTGTTCACCGGGCACGTTTGGCGAGACATCTTCAAGATGGCGGGCGTCCAGTTGCGCATGAGCACAGCTTTCCATCCGCAAACGGATGGCCAGTCCGAAGTGGTGAACAAGGTCATCGCCATGTACCTCCGTTGTGTGACGGGGGATCGCCCCCGCGCGTGGGTGGATTGGCTGTCGTGGGCGGAGTACTGCTACAACACCTCCTTCCACACGGCTCTTCGCGCCACGCCGTTTGAGGTCGTCTACGGTCGCCCTCCTCCGCCGCTGCTGCCCTATTCGCCGGGTACAGCTCGGACCGAGGCTGCAGATGCGCTTCTTCAGTCTCGTGATGAGATCCTCGCCGAGGTGCGCCAACGTCTTTTGCAGGCTCAGCAGCTGTCCAAAAAATATTATGATGCCGGCCACCGCGACGTCGAGTTCCAGGTGGGCGACTGGGTGTGGCTGCGGCTGCTCAACCGCACAGCCCATGCACTCTCTCCAGGGGCCAAGGGCAAACTCGGTCCTCGCTATGCCGGGCCGTTCCGCGTCTTGGAGCGTCTTGGAGCGGTGGCGTAGCGTCTACAGCTGCCCGAAGGTGCCCGTCTTCATGATGTCTTCCACGTGGGATTGCTCAAGCGCCACCGCGGTGACGCTCCAGCAACGCCGGCCAGCCTGGCGCCGACCTTTGATGGCCGTTACACTCCTGCCCCGGCCAAGGCGCTACGTGTCCAGCGACGCCGTGACACCTGGCAGGTGCTGATCCAGTGGCATGGTTTTCCAGAAGAGGATGCGACATGGGAGTCCGTCGACGCGTTCAGCACCTTCTACCCCGACTTCCAGCTCGAGGACGAGCTGTTTGAGAAGGCGGGGAGAGATGTTATGACCGGCATCCAGTACTCCAGGCGAAGGCCCAGCAGTGGCTAGAGGATGCGGCGGGTTAGGGGGCTTAAGGCCCATATTTATCATATTTTACATAATATTAGAGTTATTTTCTATTATTATTCAGAGACATATAAATACCTGTAAACTCTATTGAGGAAATTAAGCAGAAACAATTATTGTTTCCGGCTTCCTCAGGGAGCCGGGAGAAACCCTAGCCGCCGCCTTCTCTCTCCCGTGAACAGTACCGCGGCACTGTAGCGCCGGTACTGTAGCGCCGCCGCCCTCTCCCTCCGCGAGATCACGGCGCCCCGCCGTGGTCCATCGCGGTTTAAGCCTCGACCCCCGATCACCCACCGCTACAACCTACGCTCGGTCAGAGGAGGAACCTCAGTTCCTATCACATACAAGAACTCGTAGCACAGGATTCCCAGGGTCCAGTTGTCCACGGCATGGTCATGAGCTTTCTTCTCTACCATCTCTGGTGCCAGATAGTCGATTGTGCCGCAGAGTGTGTGTCGTTTAGCATTCGAGCGAGCTGCCCATCCAAAATCTGCAATTTTAAGCCGGCCCTGGAGTAAAGGGAAGTTAGCTAGTTGTCAAATCACCGCCTAGAATTCGATGCATCAATAAAAGAGTAAAATACCCATCATGACAATAGCAGTTCTTCAGAAATACTGAGGCATTGAAGAAGCATTTGTAGAACCATTTCTCCACATATGTCAGTGAATCAGCAAAAATATGTGTTTCCAAATTCATTCATAGAGGCATGATATATATCCTATCCAGGTGTGACACCCATATCGAGATGTAACGACAAATATCATCTGCTTCGTACATGTATAAAGTGCATTGATTGATTGATTCATTCATTCCTGAGAGTTTGTTCTAAGCTCAGGTTCAGCAGTTTTACAAGAAGAAAAAAGAAACAGGGAAAGAGCAAGCACATGGACTAAGTATTTGAAGTAAACGCATGGGAACAGACTTGAAACCCTCTTTTCCTATTTGGTCTTTTGGCTATTAGTTGGAAGGCCGGGGCGTTTTGGCCCTCGAACTCTAAAAAAACCCTTCTTTTCCTAGCATTTCAGCCCAGGCGGGGCACCATGCCTCAATGGTAGCTAGATCATCTGCGCAGCAATCTAACTTGATTCCATATTTTAATGTTGTCTATGAATTGTCCTTCCTAGACAACGTTTCCGTTTTGACACTTACAAAGAGCCAAGTCTTACTGTCTGCATTGTAAATTGGATTCTTGAGCAAAACATTTAGAGAAAAAATTTCCAACCAATGAGATCAGCTGTAGATTGGATTCTTGAGCAAACTTAAAGCAATGGTTCTATTAGATCCTATTATATGCAGAAACAAGACCATCAGCCTATTAAAATTATAACGAAATGGAGCAAACACTACGGGCCCTACCCTTGAGCAAAGTATTACAGTAATGATCATGTTAGAATCTGTTTTGTGTAGAATAAGACCATCTGGTAAGCAAAATTACAACAACACGAAAACAGTAAAACTACAAAGACAGGCACAGATAAATTTGCTTGCAACAGCCAACGATAAATAATACCAGAATAAACGCATAAATCACATATGGTGCTAGAAATAATAACAGCCGCAACAGCTTCATAAAAGAAGAAGAACCAACCTCGAGATCGAGCAGCAAATTCTCAGGCTTGATGTCCCTATGTATGATTCCCTTCTTGTGGCAGTATGCCAGTGCACCAGCAAGGCTCGCGACATACTAAAACACATAAGATTAATTGGTGTCACAATTTAACAAAAGAATGGCAAATCAGAAGGAAAGCTGCATATGTATATTATGCTCTAGAGAGTGGTATGTCAATGCCAGCACAAGTTCTTGGCCATTAATGGCATCATGACAAGTTGAGGCTGAGAGCCTGAGACAGTGTCATGCTAAAAGAGATGCCATGAATTTCTCACATTGTTTTGTGCATAAATGTCTGGGTTCAGGGGAATAAAGTCATAAACTGTAGAGTGCACTGCATGTGCAACACATGGATAGCAGTTCATATATTGGTTCAGCTTAACTTGTAAAATTGGATTGATCCTTTGCCTTGCATTTCTTGGAAATGCATTAGAGTTTCTAAAGAATACTTTATACTGCAATCAGATAATGCAAAGATCCATAAAATCCAAATATCATTTTGTAAGCTTATAAAATGGCACTAAAATTTTCAAATATCAAATTATTTTCAACGTCAGACACCTTTTAATGAGCTGTAACTTTAACTTGTAACCGTTCCACAGAGTGTACCATCAATTAATGACTCATTGTGTCATAATCATACATGATATCTGATACAAGTAAAATCAAGTTGGGCCATTACTCAAGACTTTCTTGCTACCATTCATGACTTGAGTGCAAATAATATCACGCAATTGCCAACCATAGACCTACTCAGGCTCACGGGCTAGCAGCCTAGTTCTCAGAAACTTTGTTTGTACAATTCTCTCTCTCCCTCTAGCTTTCCCTTTCCCTCTACCTCTCCCTCTCTCTCCTGTCTTTTTTCATCCTAGTTTTGTTTTAATCAAGTAACAGTAGTGGGCTCCTCAGTCCCCACTGTATTTCCCCCCTAAAAAAATATCACACCCATTGCAGTAACAAGGGACTTTGCCTCGACTATTATGGTTCAGGTTAACATAATTTAGGTCAACAATAGTAGGAGGAACGGCAGTCCAACCGTAGACACGACCGGGAAATAACAGTGAACCAAAAGGGAAACGGGGAGGGGGGTTCTTACTGTGGCGGCCGTGCGCTCGTCGAAGCGGCCAGCGGCGCGAAGGACCTTGTAGAGCTCGCCACGGGCCGCGTACTCGAGGACGAGGACGACTTTCTCTTCGTCGTGGAACCAGGCGAAGAGGCGGAGCACGTTGGGGTGGTCGAGGTCGCGCTGGATCTCGATCTCCCTCCGCAGGTGCGGGTGGAAGCGGTACTTCTCCAGCTTCACCTTGAATATCACCTTCAGCGCCACCACGTACCCGCTCTGGATCATCATCGCCACGCGTAGATGAACTTCCATTGGAGGTGAAATTTTAGGGGAATCGAGAGAATTGAAGAGTACGAGTTGATCGGGCCGACCTGCTTCTCGCGGGCGAGGTACACCTTGCCGAACTTGCCCTCGCCAATGTACTTGCCGATCTCGAAGTCGGACATGCTCCACTCCTCGCGCGTCGCCATCGCAGGCGGGCGTGGCGAATGGTGGGGCGAGGTTGTGCGACGGGTTGCGTGGAGGAGGGAGCCGGAACCGGAGAAGGGGATGGAATGGAACGGGATAATTAACTTTTTAACTCCTCAAATGGCAGTTTTAGTTTGGCAGAACGCTTTTAACGCAGAGAGAAAAACGATACATATTTACCACTTTTACTTGCGTGGCATGTCAGCTTCGCTGTCCATCTCGGATCCGAGTCAGCAGGCTCAGGTAAAAAGACCTCTCCTCCCCCTGGCGTCTTTATTCTCCCCGCGCCCTTCCTCCCCCGTCCCGTCCTGGCGTGCCTCTGCTCGCCCGCGCTGCTCAACCTCCTCGTGCCGCTCTCCATCCTCTCCACCAACCTCCTCGCGCTCCACGCCTTCCTCTCCCCCCACGCGCACCCCGTCCCTGCCGCCACCGCAAACCTCTCCACCTCCTCCTCCTCCTCCGCCATCTCCGCGCAGGTGGCCGCCATCGCGCGGGAGATCGACGCGACCCGCCTCGTCCCGCACCGGGCAGGTGGCCTCCGATGTTGTCATCGTCACAGCGGACCAGTTCGAGGCCGCCGTCGGGAACTCCTCCTCCCAGACCATCCTCAGGGCCCTGTGGGGCAACCGGCCGCCGCGGAGGAGGCGAGAGGCCTCGCCTCGAGCTCGCCGACCTCGTCCCCGGCGGGCACCACATTGGCCTCGAGCTCCTGTGCGTGCTCCAAGTGCCGCCATGTTCGTCGCCGGCGTCGGGCGCGGTCGTGGACCTGCAGGCCGTGGCCCCGGCTGCCTCGCCCCCAACTCCCCCTATGTCCTGTTAGCCGCCGCCATGGACCCCATCATCGGCCATGGCCGGAGCTCGAGCAAGGAAGTGATAGAGATAGAAGAAATAGATGAGGGGCAAAAATGTCATTTCCCATGGCCGGTCTACGCTGTCAGGTCGAGTTGGCGTGCCACGTCAGCGAAAATGGCAAGAATGTATCAAATGCTCTCTCTTGATGGTAAATATGTAGGAACAATTTTAAGAGTGCTATATAAAGAGGTGACATCCGTTATAATGATAAAAAGTTAAATATCCCAAATGGAACGAGTATGGAATTTGAAATGGAGGGCGCCGACCGACGGAATTGGGCTGGGGATCGAGAAGATGTGAGCTTCCTATGGTTTTTTTGAGAATACGCGAGCTTCCTATGTGGCTTTGCAGTCTGGTCCACCGTACAATCTCGGCCCATTATCTTTTATTATCTCGACGTGGAAAAAGTCCACATTACCTCTCTTAACTTTCGCAAAAGTCCGCCTTTTCTCTCTGAACTCTAAAACCAGGAAAAACACATCCCTCAACTTTTAAAATTGTTCATCTTACCTCATTGGCCATGTTATAAGCAATTTCAAAGGTGGTTTTGTCTTTTTCTTTTTATTTATTTCGGCTAAATCTTTGAAAAATCATAATAAATCACAAAAAAATCATAAAATAGAAAATCTAATTTTGTTGGACTCCAGTGAACATATAATATGGTATGCTTATTAAAAAGTTTTTGCTGTAGTTTTAGATCTATTCTTTTTTGTAATTAAATGGAATAATTTATAGCTGTAATTTCTATGGTCTAATTGTGGTGAAATTTTTATGGTGGGCTAATTATTGTATACTTAAACTATAGTAAAAATTTCATACTCATTGAATCATGTATAACTTAGTTATAGATTTTATTTAGGTTTATGCTTGTTAAATATAAATAAATCTAAGATCTAAACGCCTAGACGCCGCGCGTAGACTGGCCCAGCGGTAAACAAGCCTTTTAGCGCACACACGGGCCAAGGAGAAAAAGGCCCATCTAAGATCTAACCTCCTCAATTATTATGTTGCGTGAGCTCGATTTGTCAAAACTGGATTTTAAACTCCCATCTTTTAAAACCATTCCACTAAAAAAAATCTTTGAAAACTTTCCGATTTATCTCCTTGAGCATATGTAGTGCTATGTCAGTTGTTCTATGTAGCACCATGTAAACCACGAAAAAGGTAAATTGGACTTTCACGATAATTTAAGGAGGTCAATCAGACTTTTAAAAAAACTATAGAAATATGTTTTTTAAAATAACCCAAATATTTTTCTATAATAAATGTACATTTACAAATATTAATATCTAACTAACATTTGAAAATGCATAGAAAGTTGTTTTATGACTAAAAAAATATGAAACCATTTTTTTCTAAAATCATGCTCTATGTTTTTCTTATAACCTAAAAAAAATATGAAACCAGCCTCATATTAAAAAAAAACATGTTCTATGTTTTTCTTAGTTAGACATCGTAATATGGAGCATGATTTTTAAAAAACACATGAAGTATGCCATTTCGAGCCCGTTTAAACCATCTTCATAGTTCACATATTTACTCAACCTCAATGTATCTCAGGTACCTAGTAGTTACACGTGGGTATATTTAAATACTACTCCCTCCATTCTAAATTATAAAGTATTTTAGCTTTTTAGATACATAAGTTTTGATATGTATTTAGATATATATAGTATGTTTAGATACACAATAAAAATAATGTATTTAGAAAAATCAAAACATCTTGCAATTTAAAATAGATGAAGTAGCACCTTACTAGTCTCTTATAGTGGGCATCCAACCCGTATATCTGTATCTGGACCTTCGGATATGAAACGTGCAATAGGTACCCCACGAGTCGAATCGCCATCCCTATTGTTAAAAAGACAAGCCACCAACTATTTGGAACATGGAAGTTATTTTTCTATAAATCCTACGTCAATTCATGTACTAAATTCATCCTTAATTATAAAACGTTTTGATTTTTCTAGATATATTGATTTTATTAACAAATGCAACATATCTAGAAAATCTAAAACGTCTTATAATTTAGAATGGAAAAAGTATATTATAAAATTTCTGTGTTGCAAATAAGGCAAAAATCCGCTTGGGCAGCTGTGGACTGTGGTAGACTGATAGTAGCACTAGTAGTAGCAGCAGCACAAGAAGCGCGCAAACAAAACATTTCGAAACCCAATTCCCCCCAAACGGCAAAACCCCTCCTCGTCGCCGTCGTGCTCCGCCGCCTCGAGCCCCTCTCTCGGTGATCGCGATGGCGAACATGCCGGTATCGGAGATGCGGCTTCCTCCCCACCTCGCCCACCTCCTCGCCGCGCGCCGCCTCGACACCGCCAAGGTCAGCCTCTCGATTCCACCTCCATTGCTGCCGCCGCCACTCCTAACCGCGCGCGCCTCGGGCCTGCGCTCTGTCCCTATCCAGGACGTGCTGTCGCTGCCGGAGGTGGAGCTCATGGCCATCCTCGACGCCGGCCTCCCAACCGCACGCGCGGCCGTCGCCCTCGTCAGCGAGGCCGCCTGCCCGCCCTGCCAGACGGTACCCTCTCACCCACCTGTGCTCCGCTTGCGCCCCTGCCTCGGATTTGGTGGGGTTTCGACTCAGTGGTCGATTTGGGGTTGTAGTCTGTGACTCTGGGTTAGGGTTTGCACTGCATTGACCTGCCCTGGCGCTGCGCAGGCGCTCACACTTCTGGAGGAGCGCGTCAGGTTAGGAGGCGGCGGCCGGCTGGCCACCACGCTCTGCGGGTTGGACGAGGCATTGGGCGGAGGAATCCCCATGGGAAAGCTCACTGAGGTCGTTGGGCCCTCGGGGATCGGCAAAACCCAGGTGAGCTGCTGATCTCGGAGATTCACGCTTAATTTGCGCAGCACCTCGTAGGGTGCTGTGGATGCACGGATTCACCTGTACGCGTGCGGGCGCCAGGTGTTTGTGAATATGTACCTACATGCTATGCGTCTCCATGAGCTTGGTGTGCAATACAGAACCGGAAGGAAATGTACCTTGTGTATATGCTTCATGGGATGCCACATCATGCGCCTGCACGTTTTGATTCCGATTCCAATGATCTTGGGCATCTTGATTGAGTCCACTGATCAATTGCCATTTTGTCGAGCCAAACGGTTATGGAGCCAGAACATTTTGTGCTAACTTTATTGTGCATTATCTCATCGTGTTGCTTGTCTTGTATGTTTTTTTTATTTTAAATTTTGTAGTTATGGTTTTGCACACTGCAGTTCTGCCTGAAGCTTGCGTTGTTAGCAGCTTTACCAGAATATTATGGAGGTTTAGATGGTCGAGTTGTGTATATTGACACGGAATTCAAGTTCTCTTCGCGGAGGTAGCTGAAGTTAATGACTACTGTTTACTACTCCCAAGTATACTTTAATAATTTTTCTTTAGTCGAACTTCTCATGTTGCTGTTGATATGTTGCAGGATGATTGAGATTGGTCAGAAAAGTTTTCCTCAAATATTTCGACAAGGCTTGGCACAAAAGGTTCTCATACTCCACATGATTATACTTGGGAACCTCACCAAGAAACAATGCTAGGGAACCTTGCTAATATTTCTTTCAGTTATTGTAGTACTGTTCTCACAATCCTGAAGTCTTGCCTGTTGTTTCATATCCTTTGTTTATTTTTGCAGATGGCTGGGAGGATCCTAGTAACGCGACCAACATCTTTAGCTGATTTTACCAAGAGGTATAGCTGTTCTTGAAATCAGTAAACTTCATTACCAGCGCTCTTTCCTTTATTTGCAAAATATAGACTGATATTTTGAGTATTTTAGTTCTTAGGCGCATGGAGGACCGAAAGTTCCTTAAAGTATCTTTGAAATTCTAGTACCATGCTGTTGAAAATTCAGAATGCTTGTCTTCTGCCCACTCTCATGCCATCATAGTTTAGATCTTGTGCTTTAGGTTTATGCTCCTCACTAAACTCGACATGTTATGCTAACACTCTTTACTGTCTTTCTACAGTTTGGAAGAGATGAAGGTGACTCTTCTTCAGCATGATGTGAAGTTACTCATTGTTGATAGCATGGCTGCTCTTATGTCTCTGTAAGCTATGGACATGGAATTCCTTAGTCTAGTTTGCAAATAACTTGCTGTATATTTTAAAAGGTTGAAGTGTATTCTTGTAGACACTATTCTACATATATAAGTATCTTCTTTTGCTGGCAACCAGATCATCAAAATATCCAATTTCAGATTGAAGTATGTTTGACTATATAATAGCATAATGTCCAAACTGCTATTTTTGTAGCAAAACAAGAGCCACGGCTGCTATGTAATCGACTAGTTCCTGTGCCATCTCACTGCCTGCTACACCTCCAATGCTGGCTATGTTTAGGAGCATTTCACATGTGTAGGCTTTAGGTTTTACATAAGCTGAGTTTATAGTTCCTGAATAGTTGTGCTATCAGTTGATGGAAAACTAATCCTCTATTACATCCTGTCTGTAACAGGGAGAATGAGAAGGCTACAGCGGGTTTCAGGCAACACCCTTTAAGATGGACTCTTTCTTTTCTTAAGTGTGTCTCCCAGTCTCTTAATGCTCACAGAACTTTCTCTATATTGTTTTAGTTTACCAATATTCATCCTGCTGACATACCTTTTATTTCCTCTCTTTCTTTTTTCCTTGTGTAGGTCTATAGCAGAGTTCTCAAGAGTTCCAGTCGTGGTTACAAACCAAGTACGCAGCCAAAGTAATGATGACGGTTACCATTTTTCCTTTGAAGGTTTGGACTTTCTTCCTATAACAGCTATGTTTTAAACAATTTGTCGAACTTGACTAAAGTATGTGTCAAAATCATCTGCAGTGGACAAAAAGGATGGTAATAAATGTGCTGAAAGGTTTGATTCTCATCTTGTTGCTGCACTAGGGATTCAGTGGGCTCATGCCGTAACTGTCCGTCTAGTCTTTGAATCTCATTCAGGTTTGTCCTGATATTTTTCTAAATACAGAAGGGGCTTATGTTCTTTTCATCTGCCATTTATGGATCTCAAGTTTGCAACACTCATACCTGGATTTTTGAATTCATATCACATCAGTACCTATTATTAAGATCATATGAATGCTTGGTGTTTTTTTTTCTATATTTCAAGTTCAACTGGTTTGATATGCTGCCTAGTTATGATTGCATCATGTTAGTTTTATCTTAGAACCTGATTTCAGTTTTGATGTTTGCTTGAAGCGCGCAGAAGCACAACTAAGCGCGAGGAACTTTTAAAAATGCATTCTCATTTTTTTTTACTTGCAACATAGCACTACATCAGTAACATTTAGTGCTGCATCATAATATGGCAAATTTGACATCACTTGGTAAAAATTGGTAGGATATGAATAAGAATGAAAGAAAATTACATCTATGTTTAGGAGTCTTGCTCTTTTTTTTTTGAATGCAAGTGGCAGGAGCTTTGCCTTTCAATTAAGATATAAAAGAACTTCTAAATTATACCGATACAGGATGCGGCCTTCAAAAAAAAAAAAAAGCCCCAAACACTCAAGGCACTCTAGGAGCAACCTATTGGCACCACCAGACCAGTGGTGGAACCAGGGAGGGGCCAGCAGGGGCCCTGCCCCCCCCTAAGCACAGTAGAATTTGTTTAATATCCATACAAATATTTGAATTTACAGCATAACAAAGTAACTATTCACCAATTTTTTTATTAAAATATTGTGATTTTGATTATAAATAGTGAAAAAATATTTAAAAAGCTATTGAGTCATACACTTGTATATATTTTATCACACTTAAAGATGTCATCATATTTGTCCGGTCCCCCTTAATCAAAATCCCTGGTTCCGCCACTGCACCAGACCATGGGCCAACACAAACATGAAAACTAGAAATTAATTAGAATACAAATCCAAAAGCCCTCTTACGTTGGTCAATGTCATCCTTCACCCTCTAGGCCACTTGCTGGGCCGTTTGAAAGTTGTTTTCAAATATGCGTTGGTTTTGCTCTTGTTGATGCAAAAGTGATCTGCAAACACAAAGGGCTAATACCCGAATCGATATCCAAAGCGTGCCAGTCGATTTGACCTGCTAATCGACAAGGATGAAGAAACGAACACTTTGGTCCTGACAACAGCGATACGCCCGGAAGTCACGGCCAAGAGGTGCTCACGCGGAACTCGAGAATCGCCGAAGATCGCACTGAAGCGATGCAGCTCGCCGAATCAATGAGAACTCGTAAAAAGAAAAATATGCAAATTGACGAAGTCGCCGAAAAGTAGATGTAAATAGGAGTAAAAGTTGGTTTTGATATTGATTGATATATTTTATTACATTGCCCTTTACTCCATATTTATACCCTGATCTAAAGAGACACAACCAAACACAACTAGGACACCAATCCCGTATCTAAGGAAACACGTGACTCTTACACGAATCATAACCTAACAAATACAGAAAAGGAAACCAACTCCTATCTATTTCCCTGTCCGCCTTAATTACGATGGAAATCTCACTGTCCTCCTTCCCATCGGCATACTCCCTATTTTATCGGCAGCAGGCTTCAAGTCTTCCTTCATCGGCATACTCCCTGCTTCATCGGCAGTAGTCTTCAAGTCTTCCTTCATCGGCATACTCCCTGTTTCATCGGCAGTAGTCTTTAAGTCTTCCTTCATCGGCATCGACAACAACTCCTCCAACCTCATCAGCAACACCCGAGTCCAAATCAACCTTTCCATCGATCATCACCAACTATCGGCAACCATTTTTACAAACTGGCTTTCATTGGCTATCAAAGTATTCAATAACTTTCCCCTTGCCGATTGGTCCACTCCGATTATTTTGACATGTGCAAAAAACGGTGTCAACACATGCCCCCCAATTTCGGAGTATAAAACCATTAATGCTCCGAAATTTACTCCAGATAACGCTTGCCTTTGCCCAATTACCGTAACTCATTCTCCAAGCCAAAACTTGATTTGTTATCAAATCCAATCAAATCTAATCTTGATCCACGCACTTCAGTAAATATCGCACAATCGCCAACCACTCTTGCCTTGATTGAGATACCAAAATAATAACCCATCGGCAAGATCCTAACATGATAATGCTGCCATTTTAAGAATTAAAATATCATGTATCAATATCCCTTCCAAGTTATGATTACTTGTTATTAACTCATCTGTACAATCCCCTGATTATCGCGCGAATAGTTACCATATCCCCCTGCACCGCCTTGACCTATATGCGCGCGTCATAGAGATAAGTCCAAAATACCCTTATCCTGGCCGGCTTATAAATAGATTTCTCCAGAACCCTCATTTTCTATCTTCAGCCTCCAATCCTTGGCATTCTCTCTCTCCGGCGGCGACTCCGACGAACAACCGCGCGACCTCAACCAACAAGAACCCTTCTCCGGCGCTAACTTCAAGTCCCCGGCTCGTATCTCCACCTTCCTCAAGACAATGGCCATCAACTTCGACGTCCCCGCGGTTCGCTCCACTTCCATTACCTTTTACTTTGATCTTTTTGCAAATTTATTCAGTTGGTGATTTTTCCTTTCTTCTGTCTTCTGGATTCCATAACCTTAGGAACTGCGCAACAAATTAGTTATCCCAACCGATCAGCCACACGTCCAATGCCTTGGACCAATGGGCAACCCAGATCCAACCGATCTGATCAACGCAGAGGTTAACAGAATCCCCTTTAGAGCCCAAAATTTTTCTCTGAACCTGTGGAAAGACACATTCCGATCTTGGCCCAAAACCACCAAAGGATGGAAAGATTGGTATTTGAGGGTCAATAGATCGATGCAAGTATACTGGGCAGAGCGAAAGTTAGACCAATGTATCAGGCTCTCTATTGCCGATATGCAGAAAAATGAATCAATGATAATTGCAGCTGCTTATTTCTGGTCAGATACGACCAATACTTTTATGTTTGGACATGGCCCAGCTACCCCTACCCTTGCCGATGTCCACATGCTTACTGGCTTGGACATCTCAACTGCCGATGAAGGCTCCATCTATGGTAGAAAGCCTGAATATAGAGTGAATACCCGTAACATCGGCGGTTGGACAGGATATATTCAAGAATACCAGAAAACCGGGACACCTAGCCAGAGGGAACATGCCACATTCCTGAATATGTGGTTAGAAAAATTTATCTTCTGTGGTCGATCAGTAGGACCAACCAACGCCTTCCTCCCTGCAGCTGAACTTCTGGCTAATGGCGTAAGGTTTCCTCTTGGCCGATACCTTCTGAGCTCTACTTATCACCTTCTTCACCAAGTGTCTCAGAAACTCCTGCTTGGCGAACCCATCGGCAACCTGGGAGGCCCGTGGTGGTTCATCAACATGTGGCTGAATGCCCATATGCACAAACGTTTGCAATGGGACTTTTTTGCTCAACAATTCCCACGAGAAATTGCCGAAGATTATGTGCTCGGGGATGATGAATCGGCAACACGCTCACCCCTCAATTTTGGTGAAGCCATAATTGTCCTTCCTGGAACAGAAGCCAACGAAGACCAAATCGGCAGATTCTTTCAAAGCTTCTATAATGGTCTTTCTCGTGATCATAGGGCCTGGGTGCCTTATATCGACAAAGAAAACAGATTCCCCCTTCTTTTCAACTTTGCCGATGACACTCTGAATCAAGATAATGAGCTTATGATGGCTATCATCACTCCCAGGGCAATTCCAGTAAACACATTCGGCAGCGGGAAAAACACCAACATTACATATGAATTTTACAACCCATCGGCAGTATCCCGCCAATTGGCTTTTGGGCAACTGCCAATCAAACTCTGCTTTGCCGATGTGATCAAACCCAGGGAAACAATCACCTGCGGAACAGACTGGAACAAGGTAGTACAACTTTCTCCTGATGCCGATACCACAGATGTTGATATATCTACCTGGACACCAATATCTTTCATCACCGAGTCATACAAGCAATGGTGGCGAGAGTGGAAAGAGCAACTGTTCGCGACTTCTGCCCACACATATCGGCACATGATCGATTCTGAATATGCTATCCCTGACGACGCGGTAAGTTTCTTTGAACTCCCTTCCGCTTTTCCTTTCATTTATCAATAACTGACTCCCTTGTAACAGGTTAACCACCCAGCACCATCGGTGAGCAAAAGTGGGAAACCTTTCAACCTCCGGCCAATTTCCCCAACATCGCCGATTGGCTACAACGCTCCCACCTTAGCCGCTTTGACCCACCAGAAGATTCGTACCAAGACCATCACTTCTAAGTCAAAATTGGCTATATCCAGGGCTACTCCATCGGCCGCTGCTACAACCTTGGTCAAAGCCTTTAAGGTAACAACCTTGTTTATTTTCACTTATGTCAATCACAAACTATATTAACCTTAATCATCAGGGGGTAAGAGCTGCTACTGGATCATCATCGGCAATTCCGCCGATATCAAGCACCACTCCTTCAGAGGTAGCTTCTTGACTTTACATTTTATCTGTTAAATATCATATCTCACACTTGTTTTACAGCAACAATTGGGTACATCGGCAAACGTACCAGATGCCCAAGCTTCACAACCAACAAGTGTCGATGCCCCCCAGCCGATCGTTGCCGATGTCCAAGCAAAGCGCAAAGCTTCAACAGATACTGAAGCACAGCCAAAACGACAAAGGTCTATGCCGATCCCTACATCTACCCCAATGTCATCGGTCATCATACCTCAAGAGCCTACCACCGATGAAGTCACAGAGGATATCCCATCGGCAAGCTCAGCCGATCCACACGACATACTCCAGGTTGCTTCTTCCAGTCAAGCACAGGAAATTGCCTTGAAACAGGTAAACCGATCAACCTATCTGATTTTACAATACTCATACTTACCCCTGATTGATCTCCTTGTCTTTCCTTCAGGAACAAGATTCCCCGAACAGCCTATTTTCCTTTGCCATTGACATTTCTGACGACGATGGAGAGGAGACAAGTTCTTCCCTTGCACTGGGAACAATATCGGCAGAAACTAAATCCAAGTTGGAAACCCTCCTGAACTTGCTACAGCAAAGTATCGCCCAACTGGTAGATGACTCGGACCCCGCAAAGGCAATCTTCAAAACAATTCATGGCCAGGTCCCTGCCGATGTTGAAGAAATACTCTTCCCAGCAGCTCACTTAGAAAGCCGTCAACTGCAATATCAACGGGCTGCTCAGCGCATTGCCGATAGAGCAGCTCAAGCTCAACTTAAAGGAGAGATGCTACAACTGAAACAAATCGCTGATGAGAAGCACAAGGGCATCGTCAACTTGCAGACTTCGGGTGCTGCACTTAAGCAGAAAATCTTGGATCTATCGGCAAGGAAGGCAGCTCTATTGGCTGAATTGAAAGAAATTGATGCAGCCTTAACTCATGCTCAACAAGAAGAAAGCCAGCTACCCAATGCTGTCAAAGCCCTTCAGCAAGAAAGAGATATCCAAGCTCGCAAAGCTTTAGCCATGAAGAAGAAACTCAAGCCTGTGGAAGGTGCTGCCGATGACGATATCAAAGAAATGGAAGAAGCTGACCAGATTCGCCTGCGTGCGATATTAGCTATCCAATCCTTGCTGAACGTATAATCTTATTTATTGTATCGGCACTTTATGAGACATTGATACCCTTGCATAATTCTTAGCCGATAATACTGTTATCGGCACTTATACTTTTATGCATCTGTCCAGATACTAGGGTAATATTTCTTTAAATATTTTCCATTTAACGCTCTGGGAAACACAACCCCTTCGAGGGTTTCTAAAATATATGCATTACCAGGAATAGACTGATTTATCCGATATGGACCTTCCCAATTAGGAGACCACTTCCCAAACTTTGAACTTTTAGTCCCAATCGGTAAAATCAATTTCCAGACCAGATCTCCATCGGCAAACTCTTTTACTTTCACCTTCTTGTCATACCATCTAGCTACTCTTTTCTTATTTTCTTCAATACTAACTAAAGCCCTTAACCGATGACCCGCCACATCTTCCAACTCATCTTTCATAAGAGTATTATACTCATCGGCTGTCAGCTGATTTTGAGAACGTATTCGTCTAGAGCCAACCTTAATTTCCCAAGGCAACACTGCATCGTGTCCATATACTAACTGATAAGGCGTTACTTTGGTTGCACCATGGCATGACATCCGATATGACCACAAGGCTTCATTTAATACTGTATGCCACCTCCTAGGATTTTCTTCAATTTTGCGCTTAATGAGTTTGATGATCCCTTTGTTAGAAGCCTCAGCTTGACCATTAGCTTGAGCATAATATGGAGAAGAATTTAAAATTTTAATTCCCATACCTACAGCAAACTCATCAAATTCTCCTGATGTAAACATAGTACCCTGATCGGTAGTGATAGTCTGAGGAATACCAAATCGGTAAACAATATGCTCTTTCACAAAATCAATCATATTGACCGATGTCACCTTCTTTAAAGGAATTGCCTCAACCCACTTTGTGAAATAATCGGTAGCAACCAGAATAAATTTATGTCCTTTACTCGATGGCGGATAGATCTGACCAATGAGATCAATAGCCCATCCCCGGAACGGCCATGGTTTGATTATAGGATTCATAGCCGATGCAGGCGCTCTTTGAATATTACCAAACTTTTGACACCCCTGGCATCCCTTAAAATATTTAAAACAATCTTCAAGAATGGTCGGCCAATAGTACCCATTCCTTCTGATCATCCATTTCATCTTGAAAGCCGATTGATGTGCCCCACATACTCCTTCATGAATTTCACTCATCAAGCTTTTCGATTCATCATTGCTAACACATCTGAGTAAAACTCCATCTATAGTTCGATAATATAATTCATCATCGAGGAGCACATATTTGGTAGCTTGGAACCTTATACGTCTCTCGACCTTTCTACATGGATCCTTTAAATAATCGACAATCTCTTTCCTCCAGTCATCGGTATCAACTGCCGATGTTAGCACTTCCTGAATAGGCTGATACCCTGAAGCATGCTGAGCTAGTCGATTAGCTTCCTCATTATGCAATCGAGAGATATGTTCAAGACGAAAATCTCTAAATCCTTTCAACAATTGCAAACATCTTTCATAATACGGAATCAAAGCTTCACTTCGGCATTCATAAATTCCATCTAATTGATTTATAACTAGCATAGAATCGCCAAAGATTTCAACAACATCGGCACGTATCTCCTTCAGCAATTCTAACCCTTTTATCAAGGCTTGGTATTCAGCTTGATTATTTGTCGCTGTAGCAACAATCGGCAATGAAAACTCATACTTCTTTCCTTGAGGTGAAATTAACACAATGCCGATACCTGCTCCTTCACCACATGTGGACCCATCGAAGAAAAGTGTCCAGGGAGCAATCCCCAAAGAATCCACCGTATTACAATGCTAAGTGACAAAATCAGCCATCACTTGCCCTTTAACTGCCTTAGTTGATTTGTAGCGTAACTCAAATTCTGATAATGCTAAAATCCATTTGCCGATTCTACCACTTAATATCGGCATCGACAGCATATACTTGACCACATCGTCTTTGCATATGACCATACACTCGGCAGATAACAAATAATGCCTTAATTTGACACAAGAAAAGTATAAGCACAGACACAATTTCTCGATAGCCGAATACCTCGTCTCAGCATCCACTAATCTTCTGCTCAAATAATAAATAACACGTTCTTTCCCTTCAAATTCTTGAATAAGAGCTGAACCGATAACTGTATCATCAGCTGACAAATACAACCTGAAAGGCTTCCCATGTTGAGGTGGAACTAGCACTGGAGGATTTGATAAATATTTCTTAATTTCATCAAGGGCTAATTGCTGTTCAACTCCCCATACAAATTCCTGATCAGCTTTTAATTTAAGCAGTGGGCTGAAAGCCTTGATCTTACCCGACAGATTAGATATGAATCTTCTAATGAAATTAATCTTACCGATCAAAGATTGCAATTCAGTCTTATTGGCAGGAGCAATCACCTTGTTAATTACATCAATAGACTTCCCACTGATTTCAATGCCCCGTTGATGCACCATAAAACCCAAGAATTGTCCTGCCGATACACCGAATGTACATTTATTAGGATTCATCTTCAATCCATGCCTCCTTGTGCACTCCAGTATCTTTCGTAGATCGGCTAAATGTGCTGTGATATCCTCAGACTTAATCACTACATCATCAATGTAGATCTCCACTAATGTGCCGATGTACTCATGAAAAATAAAGTTCATAGCCCTTTGATAAGTAGCACCGGCATTTTTCAAACCAAACGTCATGACTATCCACTCGAACAACCCCACATGTCCTGGACATCTGAAAGCAGTCTTGGGAATATCCTCCTCAGCCATGAATATTTGATTGTAACCTGCATTACCATCCATGAAGCTAATAATTTGATGTCCAGCCGCAGCATCAATCAACAAATCAGCAATCGGCATTGGATAGCCATCCATCGGTGTGGCTTTGTTGAGATTCCTGAAATCAATACAAACACGAAGTTTTCCATTTTTCTTATAAACAGGAACCACATTAGAGATCCACTCTGCGTATCGACATTGCCGAATAAACTTTGCTTCAATTAATTTAGTTATTTCGGCCTTAATGTCAGGAAGTACATTAGGGTTGCATCGGCGCGCTGGCTGCTGATGTGGCCGAAATCCAGATTTGATAGGTAACCGATGTTCAACTATCGATCGGTCTAACCCAGGCATCTCAGTATAATCCCAAGCAAAACAATCTTTATATTCTTTTAACAAATCTGTTATTCGCTGTTTACACTTAGAATCTAACTTAGCACTAATAAAAGTAGGCCTCGACCTATCACCATCACCGATATCTACTTCTACTAAATCATCTGCCGATGTGAACCCTTGGCCTAATTTTCCATCATCGGCAAACCTATCCATTAAAACTCCTCTTCAGAACCGACTGCTTGGATCGGTGGAATCTCATAATCAGCAACTCTAAGGAACTCTTTTTCCCAAGCTTCTCCTGATATGCATTTGGTTCGCTCATAAGTATCTGATTCTGCCGATGCGATGATATAAGAAGAATCACCCGGGACGACCTCAATCTTATCCCCAATCCACTGTATGAGGCATTGATGCATTGTAGAAGGAACACAACAATTAGCATGAATCCAATCCCTCCCTAGAAGCAGATTATATGCACCCTTGCCGTTGATAACAAAGAACGTCGTTGGCAAGGTTTTGCTGCCGATGGTCAATTCAACGCACACTGCCCCTTTAGCCGGTGACACATTGCCTTCAAAATCTTTCAACATCATATCGGTTTTGGTCAAGTCTTGCTCTCCCCTACCAAGTTTCCGATACATCACATAAGGCATAATATTAATCGCAGCCCCTCCATCAATAAGTACCTTAGACACAGGCTGCCCATCAACTCTGCCCTTCACAAATAAAGCTTTAAGATGCTGTCTCTCGTCATCGGTAGGTTTCTCAAAAACAGCCATCATTGGATCTAGTATTAGCTGAGCCACTTGATCAGAGAGAACAACTTCTTCCTCATTATCAGATATTGCCAGAAACTCCATCGGCAACATGAATACCATATTAACATCTGCCGATGGACCCTTATTTTTGTGTTTTACCTGCCACTGCTGATGACCAGGCCTTTCATTGGAGGAATTTTCCTCCTGGTATAAATCCTCCTGACGCTCACGTTGCATCCTCCTTCTCTGCGTCTTTGTCAGACCCTCTGGGCACCATCGAGGAAACTTGGTCTTCCAAACCGGCTGATAACAAGTCCTAGTTGGTTCTACGCGACGTATATTAGGGTCCCTGTAGAATATTTCCTCATCGGGAACTCTTGCGTTTGCCATCTCCTCAAGCTCCTCTTGATTCCTTGGAAAATATCCAGCGCGTTTACCAAGCCTCTCATGTACACTAAGTCTGCCCCCCAGCCGATTATGCACTGATGCTCTGCCTCTGATCGGCTCGTTGATAGACAAACCCTGATTTACACGTTGAAACCTCCTTTCTGAACGATTGACTCCGTAATAACCATTACACTCAGGGCAATTTTCAACAGTTGGCAATTTAATACCTTCTTCCCAGCAATGGATGAAGAACGGACATCTCCAATGATCTTTATGTCGATTCCACTCTTCCTGACGTCTCATTTCTTGCTGTTGCCGATATCGGTCATTACGTTGATGCCAACCCTCCTGCTGCCTTCGATGAGTAATCACAATGCCAGGTCGAGGAGGTTTTTTGGAACTACTGCTTTCTCCTAGCAAACCCTTACTTTTTGCATCATCGGTAGTTATCCGATGTTGGGGGTCTACTGACGCGTTTTTCTCAGCAGCCTCTGACGTCAACACCTTGGTCTTTCCTTTGGCATCCAACATATTTGCTGGAAAAGGGTGTTGATCAATTTTCATCGGCTTCTGGGTCTTGGAAATACCAAACTTAATTCTCCCAGATTCAATAGCCGATTGTAACTGTTGCCTGAATACCTTGCACTCATTTGTACTGTGTGAAGTTGCATTGTGCCATTTGCAGTACAAAATCTTCTTCAACTCTTCTGCCGATGGGATCACGTGATTAGGTGACAGCTTAATTTGGCCCTCTTGAAGCAGAAGATCAAATATTTTATCGGCCTTGGTGATATCAAAGGTAAACTTTTCTGGCTCTTTTTGACCAAAGGGACATGATATCGGCTTTTTATTCTTAACCCACTCAGCTAAGCCGATAACTGGTTCTTCATCAGAGTCAGAATCTCCTACTTCTTCAACAAATGATACCTTTTTACTCCAGTTCTTTTTAGGTTCAAAAACCCTAGTATCTTGATCAGAGATCCTTTGCACAAGATGACTGAGGCTTTCAAATTCCTGAGAAGCATATCTGTCCTTAAGATGTGGCAATAACCCTTGGAAAGCCAAATCGGCAAGCTGCCGATCATCCAGCACCAGGCTGTAGCACTTATTTTTTACATCTCGTAGCCTTTGTACAAAGCTCTCTACCGATTCATCATTACGCTGTCTCAATTTTACTAAATCGGTAAGCTTTTTTTCATGGATTCCAGCAAAGAAATACTTATGGAATTGTTTTTCTAGATCAACCCAAGTAATAATAGAATTTGGTGGCAATGAAATGAACCATGTAAATGCTGATCCAGACAAAGATGACGAAAATAAACGAACTCTTAATTCATCTCTGTTAGCTGCCTCTCCACATTGAATAATGAAGCGATTGACATGTTCCATTGTTGATGTATCATCTTGCCCAGAGAATTTAGTGAAATCTGGTACCTTGTACCGATTTGGGAGAGGAATTAAATCGTATGCAGGAGGGTATGGAGTCCGATAAGAATAAGTATTGACCTTGGGTTTTATCCCAAACTGATCCTTCATAATCTCTGCTATCTTATCGGCCCAAAAAGCATCAGCCTCCTGCTGACGAACTGGTTGAATTTCTACAGGAGGTGCCTGCTGACATCCCTCCACATATCTTTGTGGCCCACGATCTCCAGCAATCGGCATATTTGCCGTTACTTGTGGTCCATTGACCTGTTGGAAAGGATTCATCGGCTGGGCTGCCGATGCTTGATTCTGGAGACCAGCTTGTATATGACCTTGTTGAATCCCTGCAACCTGCTGATTTCGCTGAACTGTATGTTGAACAGGTAACTGTCCTGACCAATCATTATTAGAACTCATCGGTACAAAACCTACCGATGGCTGGTAATTTGCTGATATTGTTGGATAATTATAACTGGTTTGAGGCATGAACTGAACCCCAGTTTGACTCAAAGCAGGGGCTTTCTGCTGCATCGGCAGTACGCTCGCCGATGGACTTGAATTGAATGTTTGAATCATAGGCATCTGGAAACCTCCTGGAGTTGGTTGTACAGAAGTAGTTGCGGCATATTGAGGCACTTGAGCCATCGGCGAAACGGCCGATGATATAGGCGTTCTTCCTGCTGCATCAAATACTTGAGGTAATCTAGGATTGAAAGCAGATGACTCTGGAGGCATGCCATATCCCCACCAATTAGTAGGAATCTGGTTATTCTGAGACACAGGGCCTGACATAGCTGATGCCGATAGATCTGTATTAAGCTGAATTCGCCCTCCTGGTAGTACCTGATCTGACTGTATCGGTGTAGATTGAATATTAGGTGAACCTGCCAATACTGGAGGGGAAGTAGCTTCTGTACCCACAACGGCCGAAGGAGCCGATGGAGTTTTGACAGATGCCGGCTCTGGTTGATGATAGGCAGGCCCAACGTAATGTGGTGCCGTTTGTCCTTCTTTGAGAGTTCGAACCACAGCATTATGAACAGTATTGGACAGCACATTGGAATGATTAATCAAAGCATGATTTACTGCAGAATTAACCATCTCTTGAAGTTTACCAGGATTGGAGTCAAAGGTAACCTGCCGAGGCAATGGCAAATCTTGCTTCTGGATGACTTGTCCACTCTTGTTCAAGCTAAACGATCTCAGACAAAGCTGCTTGTATTCTTCTACAGCCTTTTCCATAGCCTGCCTCTGTTCTTCCTTGAGATCTTCTTCTGATACTGCGATAATGTTCCCTGGATCGATCTCGGAGTTGAACATATTGGTTGAAGTGTCCCACCGGGCGTGCCAAAAGATGTGTTGATGCAAAAGTGATCTGCAAACACAAAGGGCTAATACCCGAATCGATATCCAAAGCGTGCCAGTCGATTTGACCTGCTAATCGACAAGGATGAAGAAACGAACACTTTGGTCCTGACAACAGCGATACGCCCGGAAGTCACGGCCAAGAGGTGCTCACGCGGAACTCGAGAATCGCCGAAGATCGCACTGAAGCGATGCAGCTCGCCGAATCAATGAGAACTCGTAAAAAGAAAAATATGCAAATTGACGAAGTCGCCGAAAAGTAGATGTAAATAGGAGTAAAAGTTGGTTTTGATATTGATTGATATATTTTATTACATTGCCCTTTACTCCATATTTATACCCTGATCTAAAGAGACACAACCAAACACAACTAGGACACCAATCCCGTATCTAAGGAAACACGTGACTCTTACACGAATCATAACCTAACAAATACAGAAAAGGAAACCAACTCCTATCTATTTCCCTGTCCGCCTTAATTACGATGGAAATCTCACTGTCCTCCTTCCCATCGGCATACTCCCTATTTTATCGGCAGCAGGCTTCAAGTCTTCCTTCATCGGCATACTCTCTGCTTCATCGGCAGTAGTCTTCAAGTCTTCCTTCATCGGCATACTCCCTGTTTCATCGGCAGTAGTCTTTAAGTCTTCCTTCATCGGCATCGACAACAACTCCTCCAACCTCATCAGCAACACCCGAGTCCAAATCAACCTTTCCATCGATCATCACCAACTATCGGCAACCATTTTTACAAACTGGCTTTCATTGGCTATCAAAGTATTCAATAACTTTCCCCTTGCCGATTGGTCCACTCCGATTATTTTGACATGTGCAAAAAACGGTGTCAACAGCTCTTTTCAAATGTTCCAAATGATATAGATTGCCATACCGTTGAACTTGCGCTGCTGATCTTTTGGGCATGGTTTTTGAGGCGTTGCGGCATCCTGTGGCGCTGGGGGTACGCCTGGCACTTTTGGGGATCCTCTCGCTCTTTCCTCCCACCAAGAAATGATGGTTATGCATTCACTTGATTGTGAGGGTAGCACCACATTGCAATGTTCCCAAGCTGCAACTTGTAGCCAAACCCCTTGGGCAAAGGGGCAGAGTAGGCACAGGTGGCAACGTGTCTCTAATGGTCCATGACATAAGACACGCACGTCCTGTTGAGGCCAGCTTCGCAAGTTTTAATTGTCCACAGTGAGGATCTTGTCTTGGATTAGTATCCAAGTGAAAAGTTTGCACTTATTTTCTGAGTGTGCCTTCCATATTAGATTGCTATTGTACTTGATGTAGGATCCTTTGAATTGTATGTGATATGCTGAGCGTGGGGAGTACTGTTCATCCGAGCTCCACCTCCAGCTGATTGTGTCTTGCATTTCAGACTGTAAGCTCACATCTTGTAAACGAATCCATAAAGCAACAAATTCTTGGAGTTGGACCGTGGTAGTTATCTTGTTGCGGAGAGCACTGATCCAAGCATCGTTCCTCATCTCTTGCTCAACGGTTTTGTTTTTTCTCATGACAAGCTCAAAAATGTGTGACGCGAGGTTCCTAGGCACTTCTCCATCAAGGAGGCTTGCTCTGACAGGAAAATCTTTATACGAGTTGCTGAAGATGTGCATTTCCGCTTACTAAAATACTCCCTGTTTGCTATCATGTTAAGTCTTCGTCACTTAATAGCAATTTCACATTTATCCATCTTATCATTTCAGATGAAATAACTATAAATTGTGTTTGCCATAGGCCACAGGTTCATCAAGGTGGCAAAATCACCTATGTCTCCAGCAGTAGCATTTCCATTCGTTGTTGAATCATCAGGCATTACATTACTAAGAGATGAAAGCATTGATGTGACAGGTCCTGAGATTACCTCAATTCGTTGTCAAGGTACAATCTATGTTTGTTCTGCAGATAATGGGCTTAAGCTTGCAGTCTTCTTGTTATTTGTCCTTCTAACACAGATATTTCTCCAGGTCAAAATGTTCTGGCTCGATAACCATTTGAATGCTACTATATCTACTGAAAAAGTGTAATCCTATGCTCTTTGTTGTGTACTTGACAATATGAATATATTTAATTTAATTTCAGTGCACTCTCCTCAAAGTCCAGGAGTAGTCTTGCTTCTGTATCCTGTTCTCTCTACGTAGTGTACAATGTAAAAGATATAAGAGCGTTTTCGAATTGCTGTGAGTATAAAAGGGCAATTGTTTGGTTGGGGCTATTAAGGGGATGAAAATACTTTTGACCTGAAACTGTGGGGTCAGTTACCCACAGGAGATTTTTTTCCCCATTAAATAAAAGAAAAGAAAATATGTACAAGGGAGTTTCATGGGCTGGAGGCCCATTAAAAGGGAAAAGGAAAGAAACATCAAGAGGAGCTATTAAGCCAGTTACTAAGGAAATGCACATCTGAAGGTTTTGCTCTAAGTAAGCCTGAACAAATTCAACTTTGAATTCTCTCTTCCATCTTGCCAGAGAAAGGACACGTCCATAGAAATTTTTGCTACGTGACACAGATGGACCGGAAAGCCACAATGAGTGTTTCTCTGTCAACATCATTTCCAAATCTTTGCCTTCGTTCAATGAACAATTGGTATAGGTTAAGGGTCCATCAAATGTTCACTAACTGGCTAACTGCCAGCTTCACTGGCTAGTGGCTAAATATATTCTAACACTGCCTTTTGTTAACCACAGAGAATAAGAGATTCGTTGGGATGTCTGAAAGGACTCCATAGATTTGTTTTACCAATTATTACAAGGCTTGATCTATGAACTGTCAGTTCATGTCTTATTCCTATCGCTTGCAGAAAACTGATACCACAGGCATGATAATTTAACAGTTTTGCTTGAACTCATTCATTTTATTTTTGAAAAGGGAACTCGTTAATTGACTGGTCCTAAGCTCCTGATCTGTTTATTTTCTGGAATACCTTGTCCTTCTGAGTTTCAGTACTCATCTTTCCAGTTATACAGACAGTTAAAGGTAATATTCAATCGTTGCCACTCTGTACGTGCCTATCCAAAAGTGATAACATAGAAGTTATCAGTCCTAAATATCTTGGTCCTAGGTGTTCTTTTGTGTTGCAGTTGTCACCTGTAGCCGCTCTAGGTATCATTCCAGTGCTGTATAATTATGGTACCAACATGATTAGCTCCAGTAATGATCTGGTTCTTTATTTTGCACTATGGGCTGTATTGGAATAAGGTTCACCTGCGTGGGTCAAATTGGTTTATGTCAAATCTGGTTATTGTGGGTGGTATGGTTTCTTTTCTGTTCAGTTAGTGGGAAGGGTATTCCTGCTGCTGTCTACTTTACTCTGCATTAAAAAAACGAAAATTATGTCAATCTTTTCCATTATGTTTCTGTGGAACTTCCCTCCTGCAACTGTCCAATCAATTTGAAAAGATCAATTCTTTGTAAAGAAACTTATTTCTTTTGACAATTTGCAGGTCTCTATCCTTCTTTGATTAGTTCTGTTCGAGTGTAATAATTTGAGTGTTTTTCCACGAGGATCGAGGAAGATTGAAATAGCTGGTATTCAGTTGATGTTTCTTTCCAAGTATCCTTTTGTGGTAACCTAGCAGGAACAAGATAAATTGATATCATTCAGGGGAGAAAATCAGACATGGCCTGCTTTACGAAACATTGTTTAGATGGGTCCTTCATAACAAGGTAAATACTTCTGTACCAAAACGTCTGCAACCATTAGCTCAACGATTTCAGAAGCAGATCTTTGTTTTCTGGAAGGGGAAATATCTATAGGGCCGGAAATCAAGAACTGTCATAGGAGCATAATAAGATAAAGCTAAACGCTGTATGAAGAATGCTAGTAAACTATGAGATCATGTCGATGGTTAGAAGAAAAACGGCAGTCATATACAAGAGAAAAATCACCTTGATTCAGTTTTGTGTAACTCAACTCATGTAGAAGGTCAAAGCAGTAGTTTTTTACTGACTTGACTAATTTTACTTTTGTATGTACTCTGACTTGTATGTTTTGCCCTACCTGCACTTCATGGCGGTGGGATCTGCTGTTTTCGTCTGTCTCAGAATCAATACACGGTACAACAAATTTACTCATGAGCTTTGCAGAAAATTTAATTGTCCGTGTTTTCTTATGCATGACTCTGCTGCCTGATCCATTACTCAATTAGATAATGTATAAAATCTTATAGAATCCCTGATTGGACATTCAATATCATATACACAGAACCATGACATTTTTAGTGGAGATGATGTCTGACCTGTGGGTTTAATTTGGTCTGGAGACATTCAATATCATATACACAGAACCAAGACTGGATATCAATCCTCCACGTC
Organism: Miscanthus floridulus; assembly: GCF_019320115.1. Lineage (NCBI taxonomy): Eukaryota > Viridiplantae > Streptophyta > Magnoliopsida > Poales > Poaceae > Miscanthus > Miscanthus floridulus. Next base: position 16,854,031 of record NC_089595.1, read on the forward strand.
TTGCGATAGCATTT
>NC_089595.1:17154144-17334144 GCF_019320115.1 Miscanthus floridulus
GCGAGAGGGCCGTCAGGGGTCTTCCCGGCTTTTTTGTCCGTCTCCCTCACGTCCTTTTCGCTCGGACGGGGGCTGTTTGCCGAGCCCACTCGTGTGCGAGCCTGAGCCGCTGGGTCTCGGCAAAGTTGCAGGAGGAGCCCCCGAGTCTCTCGCACGGAGCGAGAGAGCGGTCAGAGGTCCCCCTGGCTTTTGGTTCGCCCCTCGCGCGTGAGGGTCTGTCGGCCGAGGCCCCCTCGGGTGCGAGCCTAGGTCGCGGGGTCTCGGCGTCTTTTGCGGAAGGAGCTCCCTAGCCTCTGCGCGGAGCAAGAGGGCCGTCAGGAGTTCTCCCGGCTTTTTGAACGACCCTCGCGCTTCCTTTTCGCTCGGAAGGAGGGTTTGTATTGCCGAGCCCCCTCGTGTGCGAGAAGTCGCTGGGCCTCGGCAATGTTTTGCAGGAAGAGTCCCTTAGCCTCTGCGCGGAGCAAGAGGGCCGTCAGGGATTCTCCTGACTTTTTGTTCGACCCTCGCACTTCCTTTTCGCTCGGAAGGAGGGGTGGAAGATGCCACGCTACCCTCGGTGGGCGCGAGCGACGGCATTTCCGGTGAGCTGTTATCGGGTAAGTCCGAGTGGAGGCCCGTACCCCGTTCGTTGGGGGTCGGCTAGCGGTCCGGAGACGCGCTCCAAGAGTACCGGAGGGTTTCTCTAGTGGGTGCCGAGGCCGTTCGCTGGGCCTCGGTGGCTCGGTGCCTCCCTACGGTGGGATCCCATTCGGAGACTTCCCTGCCGGTCTCGGACACGACACCGGGCGTCCCAAGCGTTTCGCTTGCTTGGGCCTCGGCCTCGTATAGGCTCGCCCGTAGTCGTCCCTGACTCTTTTGCCCTGGGGCGGTTGTCGAAACCCCTGGGGGCCCAGCCTTCGAACCCCTGGACCGTAACGGGCTCGGTTCGCTTGTCTTTATCTCGGGTGCAGGAAGAGCCCCCGAGCCTCCGCACGGAGCGAGAGGGCGGTCAGGGGTCTTCCCAGCTTTTTTGTCCGTCTCCCTCACGTCCTTTTCGCTCGGACGGGGGCTGTTTGCCGAGCCCACTCGCGTGCGAGCCTGAGCCGCTGGGTCTCGGCAAAGTTGCAGGAGGAGCCCCCGAGTCTTTCGCACGGAGCGAGAGAGCGGTCAGAGGTCCCCCTGGCTTTTGGTTCGCCCCTCGCGCGTGAGGGTCTGTCGGCCGAGGCCCCCTCGGGTGCGAGCCTAGGTCGCGGGGTCTCGGCGTCTTTTGCGGAAGGAGCTCCCTAGCCTCTGCGCGGAGCAAGAGGGCCGTCAGGAGTTCTCCCAGCTTTTTGAACGACCCTCGCGCTTCCTTTTCGCTCGGAAGGAGGGTTTGTATTGCCGAGCCCCCTCGTGTGCGAGCCCAAGTCGCTGGGCCTCGGCAATGTTTTGCAGGAAGAGTCCCTTAGCCTCTGCGCGGAGCAAGAGGGCCGTCAGGGATTCTCCTGACTTTTTGTTCGACCCTCGCGCTTCCTTTTCGCTCGGAAGGAGGGGTGGAAGATGCCACGCTACCCTCGGTGGGCGCGAGCGACGGCATTTCCGGTGAGCTGTTATCGGGTAAGTCCGAGTGGAGGCCCGTACCCCGTTCGCTGGGGGTCGGCTAGCGGTCCGGAGACGCGCTCCAAGAGTACCGGAGGGTTTCTCTAGTGGGTGCCGAGGCCGTTCGCTGGGCCTCGGTGGCTCGGTGCCTCCCTACGGTGGGATCCCATTCGGAGACTTCCCTGCCGGTCTCGGACACGACACAGGGCGTCCCAAGCGTTTCGCTTGCTTGGGCCTCGGCCTCGTATAGGCTCGCCCGTAGTCGTCCCTGACTCTGTTGCCCTGGGGCGGCTGTCGAAACCCCTGGGGGCCCAGCCTTCGAACCCCTGGACCGTAACGGGCTCGGTTCGCTTGTCTTTATCTCGGGTGCAGGAAGAGCCCCCGAGCCTCCACACGGAGCGAGAGGGCGGTCAGGGGTCTTCCCGGCTTTTTTGTCCGTCTCCCTCGCGTCCTTTTCGCTCGGACGGGGGCTGTTTGCCGAGCCCACTCGTGTGCGAGCCTGAGCCGCTGGGTCTCGGCAAAGTTGCAGGAGGAGCCCCCGAGTCTTTCGCACGGAGCGAGAGAGCGGTCAGAGGTCCCCCTGGCTTTTGGTTCGCCCCTCGCGCGTGAGGGTCTGTCGGCCGAGGCCCCCTCGGGTGCGAGCCTAGGTCGCGGGGTCTCGGCGTCTTTTGCGGAAGGAGCTCCCTAGCCTCTGCGCGGAGCAAGAGGGCCGTCAGGAGTTCTCCCGGCTTTTTGAACGACCCTCGCGCTTCCTTTTCGCTCGGAAGGAGGGTTTGTATTGCCGAGCCCCCTCGTGTGCGAGCCCAAGTCGCTGGGCCTCGGCAATGTTTTGCAGGAAGAGTCCCTTAGCCTCTGCGCGGAGCAAGAGGGCCGTCAGGGATTCTCCTGACTTTTTGTTCGACCCTCGCGCTTCCTTTTCGCTCGGAAGGAGGGGTGGAAGATGCCACGCTACCCTCGGTGGGCGCGAGCGACGGCATTTCCGGTGAGCTGTTATCGGGTAAGTCCGAGTGGAGGCCCGTACCCCGTTCGCTGGGGGTCGGCTAGCGGTCCGGAGACGCGCTCCAAGAGTGCCGGAGGGTTTCTCTAGTGGGTGCCGAGGCCGTTCGCTGGGCCTCGGTGGCTCGGTGCCTCCCTACGGTGGGATCCCATTCGGAGACTTCCCTGCCGGTCTCGGACACGACACAGGGCGTCCCAAGCGTTTCGCTTGCTTGGGCCTCGGCCTCGTATAGGCTCGCCCGTAGTCGTCCCTGACTCTTTTGCCCTGGGGCGGCTGTCGAAACCCCTGGGGGCCCAGCCTTCGAACCCCTGGACCGTAACAGGCTCGGTTCGCTTGTCTTTATCTCGGGTGCAGGAAGAGCCCCCGAGCCTCCGCACGGAGCGAGAGGGCGATCAGGGGTCTTCCCGGCTTTTTTGTCCGTCTCCCTCACGTCCTTTTCGCTCGGACGGGGGCTGTTTGCCGAGCCCACTCGCGTGCGAGCCTGAGCCGCTGGGTCTCGGCAAAGTTGCAGGAGGAGCCCCCGAGTCTTTCGCACAGAGCGAGAGAGCGGTCAGAGGTCCCCCTGGCTTTTGGTTCGCCCCTCGCGCGTGAGGGTCTGTCGGCCGAGGCCCCCTCGGGTGCGAGCCTAGGTCGCGGGGTCTCGGCGTCTTTTGCGGAAGGAGCTCCCTAGCCTCTGCGCGGAGCAAGAGGGCCGTCAGGAGTTCTCCCGGCTTTTTGAACGACCCTCGCGCTTCCTTTTCGCTCGGAAGGAGGGTTTGTATTGCCGAGCCCCCTCGTGTGCGAGCCCAAGTCGCTGGGCCTCGGCAATGTTTTGCAGGAAGAGTCCCTTAGCCTCTGCGCGGAGCAAGAGGGCCGTCAGGGATTCTCCTGACTTTTTGTTCGACCCTCGCGCTTCCTTTTCGCTCGGAAGGAGGGGTGGAAGATGCCACGCTACCCTCGGTGGGCGCGAGCGACGGCATTTCCGGTGAGCTGTTATCGGGTAAGTCCGAGTGGAGGCCCGTACCCCGTTCGCTGGGGGTCGGCTAGCGGTCCGGAGACGCGCTCCAAGAGTACCGGAGGGTTTCTCTAGTGGGTGCCGAGGCCGTTCGCTGGGCCTCGGTGGCTCGGTGCCTCCCTACGGTGGGATCCCATTCGGAGACTTCCCTGCTGGTCTCGGACACGACACAGGGCGTCCCAAGCGTTTCGCTTGCTTGGGCCTCGGCCTCGTATAGGCTCGCCCGTAGTCGTCCCTGACTCTTTTGCCCTGGGGCGGCTGTCGAAACCCCTGGGGGCCCAGCCTTCGAACCCCTAGACCGTAACGGGCTCGGTTCGCTTGTCTTTATCTCGGGTGCAGGAAGAGCCCCCGAGCCTCCGCACGGAGCGAGAGGGCGGTCAGGGGTCTTCCCGGCTTTTTTGTCCGTCTCCCTCACGTCCTTTTCGCTCGGACGAGGGCTGTTTGCCGAGCCCACTCGCGTGCGAGCCTGAGCCGCTGGGTCTCGGCAAAGTTGCAGGAGGAGCCCCCGAGTCTTTCGCACGGAGCGAGAGAGCGGTCAGAGGTCCCCCTGGCTTTTGGTTCGCCCCTCGCGCGTGAGGGTCTGTCGGCCGAGGCCCCCTCGGGTGCGAGCCTAGGTCGCGGGGTCTCGGCGTCTTTTGCGGAAGGAGCTCCCTAGCCTCTGCGCGGAGCAAGAGGGCCGTCAGGAGTTCTCCCGGCTTTTTGAACGACCCTCGCGCTTCCTTTTCGCTCGGAAGGAGGGTTTGTATTGCCGAGCCCCCTCGTGTGCGAGCCCAAGTCGCTGGGCCTCGGCAATGTTTTGCAGGAAGAGTCCCTTAGCCTCTGCGCGGAGCAAGAGGGCCGTCAGGGATTCTCCTGACTTTTTGTTCGACCCTCGCGCTTCCTTTTCGCTCGGAAGGAGGGGTGGAAGATGCCACGCTACCCTCGGTGGGCGCGAGCGACGGCATTTCCGGTGAGCTGTTATCGGGTAAGTCCGAGTGGAGGCCCGTACCCCGTTCGCTGGGGGTCGGCTAGCGGTCCGGAGACGCGCTCCAAGAGTACCGGAGGGTTTCTCTAGTGGGTGCCGAGGCCGTTCGCTGGGCCTCGGTGGCTCGGTGCCTCCCTACGGTGGGATCCCATTCGGAGACTTCCCTGCCGGTCTCGGACACGACACAGGGCGTCCCAAGCGTTTCGCTTGCTTGGGCCTCGGCCTCGTATAGGCTCGCCCGTAGTCGTCCCTGACTCTGTTGCCCTGGGGCGGCTGTCGAAACCCCTGGGGGCCCAGCCTTCGAACCCCTGGACCGTAACGGGCTTGGTGCCCAGTTCCTTTGCCTGAAAGGAATCGGGTGGAGGTTACCTCTCTCCCCGCGGTTAGCAACGGCAGGCGCGCCTTTTGAGGCAACTTTTTCGGGGAGGTGAAACGGCGCCTGCTGCTGCTGCGGTCGGGCGCGACGTGGCGTCAGTCGACGGGGCGTAACTGCACGCGCAATTAATGAGGAGGGAGTGGGCGGTAAGACCGGATCTGGATAACCGCGCCGGATTTTCTGGGGGAAACTTCCCCGATTTCGTCGCCCGGCGGTTTCGACTCGTCCCTGCATAAATACGCAAACAGCCTCGCCCTCTCCCTCCTTACCTTTTCCGCGTTTGCTTTTGCTGCCTCCGTGCCGTTGCTGAGAGCACAGAGCGCCGGGGAAGAGAAGGGCGAGGGCGAGAGATCGAAAGAGAGAGGGAGAGAGATTACCGCCGTAGCAGCGTCCTCCGCCGCGCAATGGCTGGTGGTCCCGTCATCCTCCCGGCGGATCCCTGGGAGCGGTCCGACGTCACCGAGGAGAAGCTGCAGTCGCTCGTGGAGGCCGGTCTTCTTCGCCCGATCACCGACCCCGACGAGCCGGAGTGGATTGCTCCGGGGGACGAGTCGGAGCCGAGGCCGCGCGACGGTTACGTGGTGAGCTTCGTCGTCTTCCACGAGCGAGGCTTTGGGTCGCCGGCGGATAGCTTCATGCGGGCACTCCCGCACTACTATGGCGTGGAGCTGCACAATTTCAGCCCCAACTCCATCGCGCAGGCGGCCATCTTCGTCGCCGTCTGTGAGGGGTACCTGGGGATCGCTCCCCACTGGGAGTTGTGGCTCCATTTGTTCCGAGCGACGTTCACCTCCAAGCCGGGGGGGACGAGGGGGGCTCGGAAGGCGCAGAGGGCCGGCGGCTGCACCCTTCACGTGCGCCAAGACCGGCAGTCCCTCTACATCCCGGCCCAGCTGTCAACGTCCAACCGTCGTTGGTATGACGGCTGGTTCTACCTCCGCAACGACGGCGGAGGACTTCCCCCTTATACCGGGCGGGTTGTGGAGAGCCAACCGGAAAAATGGGGATACGGCGTCGTCAAGGCCGATCAGCCTAGGCTGGAACCGCTCCTGAGGGCCCTGGGGAAGCTGCGTGACCACGGCCTTTCGGCGGCCATGGTTGTGGCGGCTTTTCACCGCCGGAGGGTGTTGCCTCTGATGGCCCGGCGGCGGCGGCTGTTCGAGATGACCCCGGGTGATTCGATCGCCGGTGTCAAGATGTCCGCCTTCGCTCTTACCGACGACGAGACCCTGCGTCGGGTGAGAGAGGCGGTAGACGGGAAGCCGAGGCTCGATGACTTGACGCCGTTCCCGATGCGCCCGTCACGGGGGTATGTCTCGCTGGTAAGTTGGATGTTGCCGAGGCTCCCGCTGCCTTCTTGTTTTTCGCCTTTTTTGTCTGTCGTCTTACTTCGTCGTTCCCACAGGGGATGAGAGACGTGCGAGGCTCCCCGCCGCCCGTTCCCGAGGACGCCCGGCGGCGATCCGTGAACAGGGCGCGCGCCGAGGAGGCGAAGAAGAAGAAAGATGCCAAGGAGGCGGAGCGCACGAAGAAGCTCCTTGCGCGCGAAAAGCTGGACGCCCGTCGCCGGCGTCAGAGTCTCGATGGTCTCCCGTTGGAGCCGTCTCCCTCGTCGTCGGTGTCGGATTCTTCGAGCGACGGCGGCGGGCGCGAGGTGGGGTCGGCCTGCCTGGAACACCTCCCCGACATCAGGGAGATGGTTCCCGGGGCGCCGGCAAGGAGCCTGACGCCCCTAGGAGGAGGAGGAGGCGTCCCGGGGCCAGTGGCGGCTCGTCCCGGGGCCGAGGCCGACACACCCGAGGCGCGGGTGTCGGAGGAGCGTGCCGTCGGCCCGACGGGTTCGACCGTGGGGGCGACCCCATCATCTCCGCAAAGGGTCGAGGAGGTGCCGGGGTCCGACGGAGGCCAGCTGGCGCTGGTGGATACCGAGGCCGCGCTGCTGCCACCACCGCCGCTGTTGCAGAGGAGGCAGGCGGTGTCGAAGCGGTTGCATCCCCGTTCGCGGTAAGCGTCTTCCCTGGTGGAGTCCGCTTCTTGTTTGCCCCTTGGTTGCATGCTGACCTTGGGAGTGTCTTTTCTTCCAGCCAGACGCTTCTGGTGGGAGACCCTCCCTTGGCGCCCCGTAAGGCGCTCAAGGTGAACGTTAGCTCCTCCGCCCATCAGGCAGCGGAGGCGCAGGCTGGCGTGCGACGCGGCGCGGCGTCGGGCGAGGCCGTTTCGGGGGAGGCGGCTGCCCAGGAGAAGGAGGCTGAGGCGTCTGCTATTGCCGAGGCCATTGAGGGCGAGGCCGGAGCCCCCGAGGCCTCCAACGTCAGGGCGGTGGATGCCGGGGCCATCGAGGTAGAGATGGCGGAGGCCAGAGCCCCCGGGTCCGTCGAGGCCGAGGTGATGGAGACGGAGCAAGTTTTGGCGCCGCCCCTGGTTCAGGCGATTTTGTCTGATGATTTCTCCCATGGGAAGGAGGTGGCGGACGTCGAGGCGGCTAGTACCGTGGAGCAGCCAGCCCCTGATCCCGCCGAGGGGAGTTCGGCTCTTGTCCGGCTACGGCCCGAGCCTCGTGGGTGGAACTTCCCCCGTGTTTTCTGGCGGAACCGGGCTGACCCCGATGGGGAGCCCGTGTTCGCCCTTGAAGATACCGCAGAGGGGGGGCATTGGGGTACCCTCGAGCAGTACCGCCAACTGGCAGTGCGGTCGCTGCAGACAGCGATGACTATTATCGGTCAGGACTTGCCCGGTGTCACGCGGGTAAGTACTTTCCCCTCTCGTGCCGCGTTGTTTTTTCTCCGAGCCCCCACGCAGTGTTTGACGTGTGTTTTTTGTTTTGCCTCCTTAGGAGCTCGAGGCCCGATCCCTTGGGAAGTCGGTGTTCCTGCGAAATGAGAGGGATATCTGGGACCAGCTCCGGCGCCAAAAGGGCCTGCTTGCCGATGCCCAGGGGCTATTGTCGGCACGGAGTGCGGAAGTGGAGGACCTCCGCCTTCGTTGTGCTGATATTCAGGCGGAGTTGGCCACGGCTAAGGAGCAGTCCGCCCCTCTGGTGGCCAAGATCAAGGAACTGGAGGAGGAGCGAGACTCCTTCAGGCTTCGGGCCCAAGAGGCGACGGCCTCTGCTAAGGAAACAGCCGGGCAGCTGGGTGCGGAGCAGAGCGAGCATCAGGCGACGAAAGTCGCCTTGGCAGAGGCTACCCAGGCGGCCGAGGCCTCTCGGGTCGAGGTCTCAGCCTGGAAGAGCAAGGCCGAGGGTAAGTTCCGCTGAACCATGTTCCTCGCTCTGTTTGCTCTTCTTGTCCTGGTTCGCGCTTGACTCCTGTCCCCTTGTTGCGACGTAGGTCTGGAGAAAGAAGCCTCCCAGGCGGCTGAGGCCTCCGTCGCGGCGCAAGCAGCGCTGGATGTCGAGGTCCGGGAGCACGAGGCGCTGCGCAGCGCTGTCCGGTCCGCCTGCGAGGCTCTGGACGCCGAGGAGGTCCAATCAGCTAGCTCCCTTGGGAGCCGCCTGATCGCGTTGAGCGGCCACGTCCGCGAGAGACTCCGAGGGGCGTTGCACACGGGTGTCAAGCGTGCCCTGGCCGTCATCTCCTCGCACTACGCCATCAACCTCGAGGCTGTCAGCGACGGCTATGTGTTGCCAGAAGATGACGAGGAGGCTGATGCAGAGGTCGTGAGGCTGTTGGAGGCGGCCGAGGCGCCTGGCACTGCGTTGGCCAAGCTATTTGAAGAAGAGGTGGTCCCTCCCGCGCCAGCCGCCGATCCTTGAGCTTTGACCTGGGCCAAAAGGGGCCATGTAACCGGATTGGGTTAGTTGCCGAATCGTGACGTTTTTGTGGCCGTCGAGGTCCTTAAAATATTTGCGTATGTGTGTTTCTTAACCGTTTTCCATTCTATTTCTAAGTCCGTGCCCTCTGTCTCGATCGCGAAGAAATCCCTCGGAACCTAAGCCGTCCTTCGGCGAAGGGTGGTGAGGGAGCTGCCGTAGCCCAGAGGCGTAGGCCGTTCTCACGACTCGGCCGGCCCTTTGGCCTCCAGACAAGCTTTTGGTCTCTGGGTTTCTTGCGAAGATCCCGTCGGAGTGCGAGAGAGTTTGGCGTGGAAATTTTCGGAAAACGGTTAAGAAAGGGTGTCCGGGACTTAGGGGGGTTCCCCCTTTTTAGCCCCCGAGGGAGGCTCGACTTTGCAGAGGCAGAGCCGAGTCTCCCTTGTTGCGTTATAGTGACGTCGAGCCCCTATCGATAGACAACCTCTCTGCAAAGAACTTCCTCGGAGCCTAAGCTGTCCTTTGGGCGAAACGGTGGTGAGGGAGCTGCCGTAGCCCAGAGGCATAGGCCGTTCTCACGGCTCGGCCGGCCTTTTCGCCTTTGAGACGATCTTTCGGTCCTTAGGTTCTATACAATCGATTTGTCTATAAGGGGGTTCCTCGAAAGATTATAACAACTAAAGAACGCTTCTTTATTGTATTTCGAGGAACAATGTAAACAACGTTCGGAAATTTAAGGGTAGAAACGACGTAGCTGTTCTATGTTCCAAGCGTTGGTGAAGATTTCGCCCTTCTCGTTGGAATAGCCGAGGCAGTAGTCGCTTGCGGCCAAGAATCGGCGCAAGGCCCCATGGTTGTGAAGTTCGGTGAAATCCACCCCGGGCCACGCCGCGTCCTCGTCCGAGGGGTCGGAGTGGGTGCTCAGGTCGAGAGCGAAACGCTGGCGGCGCTCCGAGGGGTGCTCGTGAGCGGCAGCGTAAGCGTAGGCGTAAGAGGTGGCGGCATTTCTCAACCCAAAGGGGTATGGGAACGGGGCCGTCTCCAGATTCTGCCCCACCGGGGTCGGCTCTTCAGAGAGTGGCGGAGCGGGGTTAGATGACTGGGCATCGCCGTAAACCCCCGGCGATTTTCCTTTGTCCAGGCTCAGGTCAGACAGGTCCCCAGCCAGGGACCCCGTACCAACAGCTGGTCGTAGGATATCGGCGGGGAGTGGCGTGCCGCCCCGGGCTCGCGTAGCGTCGGGGTGGCCTTGCTCGCGCCATGCCTGGCGAGCGTGGCGAGAGCGGCCGCCCGGGCGCCGCCTGCGCCTGGGCTGCCGGGGCGCGACTTCGTCGTCGGACGGTGGGGTTCGAGGAGTGAGGAGCACCATGTCGTACTCATGCCCTAGAGACATGAACTCTAGGCTCCCGAACCAAACTATGGTGCCGAGACGCAATGGTCGTATGTGGTCTGCCATCCGGAACTTGCTAGGATGACGAAGCTGACACGCAGAGGCCCCTACCTGGCACGCCAACTGTCGGTGTTTTGGAACCGGGGGTCCCTCAACCAACGAGTGAATTTGTGCTGCGTGCCCCTAATCCCGGATGGTGATGCAAAGAGACACAAGGTTTATACTGGTTCGGGCAATCGAGGCCCTACGTCCAGTCTGAGAGATCGATCTTGTATTCCTTGCACCGGAGTGCTTGTAGTAGGGGGTTACAAGCTAGGTGAGAGAGGGGGATAGCCCCAGGTCTCGGCGAGGGTGGTGCGGGCTGCTTGAGACGTTGTTCCCAAGCAGCGTAGAGGTGTGTAGTTCTATCGGTGTGTTCGTCTTGCTGCCCGTTTCCCCAGAAATGGCCCTGACTACCTCCTTTTATAGTTACAAGGAGGAAGCGAGAGGTACATGAGAAGGCTACTATTTGCTGACGTATTCCGCTTCCTGGAGCAGTATGGCGTCGTGGGAGTTCCCGTCGATGTCTAGTCGGTATGGTCTTCAAGGCTGACGACATGCTGCGCTCTTGTACTTTTGTTGACTCGGTGAAGTGTCGAGGTCTGGTGGCTGCTGTAGTAGGCTGTGTCGAGACCTGCCGTGCTGAGGCCGAGACCTACTGTGCTGAGGCCTGCTGTGCCGAGGCCTTTAGCAGGTGGCAATGTGAGGCCTGGGCGGCCATCGTCGATAGTTGATTTAGGCGGAACAGTGCGGAACGTGCGTCTACAGGATACGGTACCATGCATTGTCAGTAAGGGATGGTAAAAAGGCGATTTGACCGTCGTCCTGTCGCTCCTGTCGCGGCGTACTGCCGATCGTGGCTTACGTAGTGGGGGCAGCTGGGCGCATTAATTGGATGCGATAGCCTGCCAGAGTGACTTTTGAGACGGAGGCGACGAGGTTGCGGGACGAGCCCAGCCTCGGGCGAGGCGGAGCATGGCCAGTTCGCCCGAGGCCCTACCGGGAGCCTCGGGCGAGGCGGAACTCGGTTAGTTCGTCCGAGGCCTATCGGGGGTCTCGAGCGGGGCGGAGCGGTCGGTTCGCTGGTCCCGAGGTCACAGGAACCTGGTTCTGACTCCCCACGTCGTGTTCGTCCTTGGTGCAGGAGTTTAGGCAGCACAGTGGCCGGTAATCCCTGCACAGTCCCGTCGTGGATGGCAGGGTGCTGACGTGACGGACGTCTGGTCTGCCACTTCGCTGTACTGTGCCGTCGTGTGGTTTGTCGGAGTGGTTGAGCGCCTTGATGGGACGTGCGGAAGTGGCACGCTGGTCATACTCGGTCTTGTGCGTCGTGGGGCTCCAGTACGGCTTGATGCAGGACATGGCGGGCGACGTGCTGGTTGCCGTGTGATGACGTCGTAGGGAGCAGCGGCTCTGCCGATGCCGAGGCCGAGCCATCGTGGGGGCTCGGTGGTCATGGACCCTCAGGCTGCCGAGCCCGTGAAGCAAACTGTCGAGGCCTTGGGGGGAGTCATTGGCCCTGGGTACTGATTCCGAGGCCACAGTAGCCCAGATGTGGCTCCCCACGCTGCATTGTCCTCGGTGCAGGAGTTGGTAGCATAGTGAGGTATGGGCGTCACGGTGGTTAGTACAGTGGCGGGTAACCCCTGCCCAGTCCTGCCTCCTGTCCCGTCAGTCGCTCTGCGGTACTGTGCCGAGCATGCGGCTGGTGTCAGGGGCAGCAGTCGGCTGAGTTAATGCGACACGGCGTTTTGTCAGAGGGACGGGAGGAGGAAGAGGCAGCGGAGTGCTGCCGAGCCCGCCTCGCGCGAGACGGAGGATCGGTGGCCCGGCCGAGGCCTGCGACGAGAGAGGGGGTCGGCCGAGGCCTTTGGTAGGGGGTCGCCCGAGGTCAGCGGCGAGGGGGCCTCGGGCGAGTCGGAGAATTGCAGACCTCGGTGATGGGGCCTCGGGCGAGTCGGAGAATCGGCCGAGGCCAGCAGCGTTTAGCTGGTTTCGATTTTTACGAAGTCTAAGCAGTCGTTTTTTGGATCTTGCTTAGGGTACCCCTTCTCACGGTATCCGACAGATCCTCAATAGGAACGGAAGGCGTCGTACGATCTTCACTGGGACTGTCGTCTGACTCTTCTGACCATCACCAGAGTCTGTCTCTAGGTACCTAGATGATTCACACTTTGGACAGTACTTTGCGTCCACATGTTCTTTCCAGAATAGGACGCATCCCTTCGGACAAGCATGTATCTGCTCATACAGCATCTTAAGTGCCTAAAGGAGCTTCTGTGAATCGTACATGCTCTTTGGCAGAATGTGGCCCTCCGGAAGCAGGGTGCCAATCATGATCAACATCTTATCGAAGCCATCTCGACTGATGTTTAACTCGGACTTCAACGCCATCAAGCGTCCAATGGCGTCAAGTTCAGACACCGAGGACCGATCGTAAAGGGGCTTCTGAGCAGAGTTCATCATCTCGTAGAAAGCCTTTGTGGTTGCCTCCATCTCCTCCTTCTCGCGCTCGTCAATGCCGAGTGCTTGGTGAACATCATCTAACAAGTCTGGTACACCGGCATCATCATCAAAAGCTTCGATGCGTGGTCTCACCACCTCCTCTCTCGTACGATGGGCTTCACCATGGTAGATCCACCGGATGTAGCCCGGCATATATCCATTCTTCACAAGATGTTTACCCATGTCGACCCTGTTTATCCTTCTCCTGTTTGCACATTTGGAGCAGGGACACGGCTCTAGCAGATGTGATGACGAAGCCTTGCCAAATGCCTTGTTCAAAAAAGCCTCGGTCTTGCGAAACCATTCATTTGTGTACTTCATTTGACTTTTCCAGCCCGTGTACATCCACTGACGGTCATCCATCCTCTAAAATGCCAGCGAGTAATGCAACCATCAACTACATCTACACGACTTTCATACTGTCTAATAGGTGAGGATAGGTCATAATCCCACCCACGGATGCGTAGATGAGGTTAGTTACCATGGTCTGCTCCTATCCCAGACATAATTTTGGCAGCACCTCCTCGCTGTTCTCCCGATACACGTCCTGGCAGGGAGAGTGTGTATCCGGAGAACAATGGGGACGGTAATGCCGAAACCCTGTCTCAGATCGGAGCGGACCATGGAAACTAAACTCATCTACGCATCCGCGGGCTGTCCAAATAACGTGGACAATCTGAAAAAGATACGGCTGTAGATATGCAAAGATATGCATATCACCAACCGTATCTCTTTCGGACGGGAAACGCCTAACTTGGTTACGCGATCTACGACCAAGGTACGCAAAAGAGGGGTTATACCTAGGGTGTCGGTGGAGTCAGGCTAGCGGGGCGGTGGCAAGTCGGTACAGTGGCGAGGCGACGTGGTGCAAGCAGACCCGCAACGCCGAGGAAGACGATCGGTGTAGCCAAGGTGCTCCGGCTCCGCTCAGACAGTTCCTTCACCTGCATGAAAACAAATAGATTTGGGTCAATTCTAAATTTTGGCAGCACCTCCCCTGCACGGGGAGGTTTCCAAAACCTGCAAAAAACAACGGCACGAAGGCCGACAATCACAACGGCTCGAAGGCCGACAATCACAACGGCTCGAAGACCGACAATCACAACGGCTCGAAGACCGACAATCACAACGGCTCAAAGGCCGACAATCACAATGGCACATAATTATACCTTGGCGGCAGAGGCGTCGACGAGACGGGAACACGGGGAAGATGGCGCCGGGAACGGAACGGGAAGGCAACCTCCTCTTTCCTCTCCTCCCAGCCTCCTCCTTCTGCACCGGTCGTTCGGTGGGGCGTGTCGGGGCGGGGAGCGGCGGGGCAGCGGCCGGCAGGGCCCGGTGCGGCGCTCTTTGCCGGTCGCGGTGGCGGAAAGCGGGGCCGGATGCGGCGCGACGCAAATCGGCGGCGGGGAGGGTCGGGGCGGGGCTTGATGTCGGCGTCGGGGCAGCGCGCGCGTGCAGCGGCGGCGCGGGGCGGGGCGGCGGGGCAGCGCGCGCGCGGGCGGCGGGGCAGCGCGGTGCGGGGCGCCGGGGCAGCGCGCTCGGGCACGGCGGTGGCGCGGGCAGCGCGCACGGGCGCGGGCGGCGGTGCGTAGGCGGCGGGGAGCGGTTGAGGATAGGGTTTGGCCGGGGTGGGCCGGCCGGGGCCCATTTTGATGTTAGGTCCTTTGCCGAGTGCCACGGGCCGGCACTCGGCAAAGCTGTTTTTTTATTTTTTGTTTATTTTCTTTGCCGAGTGCCCTGTTTCTGGCACTCGGCAAAGACCCCTTTGCCGAGTGTCAGGTATGGCACTCGGCAAAGGAATTTTTTTTATTTTTGCTGCCAGATTTTTTCTTTAGGGTTTCTACAGTGATTTAAAGTACATGTTAAAATTTGGTTGAATTTTGTGACTTTTTACTATACTTTTAGAATTATTTTTGTTTTGTTGATTTATTTCGCAAAAAGCAAGTTTGAACTGCAGGTGCATCGAATAATGAAATCTAATCATTCGAAAAATGATTGTCATGCTAGTGAGTGTGTTTTGAGGCCGTATCCAGGAACTTGCGAGATATTTTTCACATCTTGTTAACGAAACATGAGGACAAAGTTGCGGCCAAAGTGTTTTTAAATTGTATAAAATTCAAACTAATTCAGAAAATCACAAAACTTGTGGATGCATCGTTATATAGCATGTGGAGCCTATGGTAAAAATTTGGAAAAGTTTCGAGCCTATGGACTCTCTCTTATCTAGCGCATGCAAATGCTGCTACTTGTTGAATCGAGATTGTTCGAACGAGAGCATGCATCCATGCGCGTGCATGGAGGTTGTTCGTTCGGCGTCGGCGACGGCGAGCTAATTTCTTTTAATCGCCAGCCGCCCACTATATTCTTGCGGTGAAGAGGAGAGGCGCAGGAAAGAGCGATCCGCTCCGCTCCGCTCCGCTCCGCTGCCCTCTAGATCTTCTCCTCTCCTATCCCTACGCCGACGCCGACGCCACCCCGACGGCCGCTCGAGCGCGTGTACCATGTCCACCTCCTCGTCAAAGCCACAGACACAGCTGCCAATCACCGCATCACCTCCACCTCCACGTCGACACTAGTGCCACCGCCGCCACCAACACCAACGACTCGGCCGCCTCTCCAGGCTCCGCGTGCTCCTCCCGCGCCCCGTGGCCCACCCCCACTGGCCACGGGGGCGGGAGCAGGAGCACGGTGCACAACCACGCATGCGCGGTGTGCATGATCTGGCGGCGCGGCGCAAGTGCGACCTGGACTGCCCGCTCGCCCCCTACTTACCCGCCGACCAGCAGAGCCGCTTCACCAAAGCCCAGCGCCTCTTCGGCACCAGCAACATCCAGAAGACGCTGACCAAGTACGGCCCCGCGGCCATGCGCTCGCTCATGTACCAGTCGGAGGCTCGCGCGGCCGACCCATCGGCGGCTGCGTCGGCATCATACAAGAACTGCGGCGACAGGTCCGCGACTCTGAGATGGAGCTCCAGTTTGTTAGACAGCAGATCGCCATCTGTCGACAGCACGCGTCCGCCACGGACGGTGGCGGACTCTCCGACCCGGCGCCGGCGGCGATGATCGCTTCTTCCCCTGTGGTGGCTGCTGGCCAGCAGGACAACATGGTAGCTGCTGTGGACGCCATCTGCGCCAGAACAGAAGAAGCTGGCCGCGCCGGTTCTGGTGAACCACGACGACGTAGATAATGAGCATATGGAGGGGCTGCTGGCGACGGCCGGCAGGGGCGCCATGCCATCTGGAGTTAGGCTTCTCCTCTTTCTAATGCATGAGAGATACATTCATCCATGACCGTGCATACACAAGAATTAGTTTAAATTTCTTAGTTTGTATTCAATAAGTAGTTTAAGCAATGCAACGTCGATTGGATATCTCAATTTTCTTTAGAGAGTATGTTAATTATTTTTGCGGTTCAGTACCCAGTAGTTTAGTTAGGTTTTATCATTGATTTTCGTCGCTCTACGTGGATCAATCTTTGATGAAAGCTAGGTTCATGAACTATGTTTGAGGAAACAAGTATTATGCATGACTTCATTCAATAAAATAGAGTACCGGCCTAAACAATTCGAGACCAGACGACATCATCATGTTTGACACCGTGGGGTCTCTTTAACCAAATTGACTACCAGAACAGTATGCTTAAGTTACTCCAATAACTAGCAAGTTTGCCCACACAAATAAAACAGGTAGCTAGTTTGCTTGTTGCAGTATTTAGATTTTTTATTCGACTATTATTTTTACTAATAGTTTTGTTTATTTATTTGATTATAATTGTCTTCTCTTTATGCGCATTTATTCTATCTACTATTGCATGATCTCTAAGCCAGATTTAGAGCTACCGTCATCATTCTTGTCTCTTCATTTTTTTTGTTTATTACTATCTAAAGACTGTGCAATTTCAGCAAGGGCCACCAAATCAAATAGCCTTCAATCTTATCTTGGTGAGCTCTATTGGTGATAAAATCTCTCTTTAGATTTAAATTCGAGATGATCTTGTCGCTTCTATTATGGATCTTTAGCTTCAATCATCCACACCAACTATACTACTCAAAACATTATTCTTCTATTATAGATTTACCATTTTACCCTTGATTACATAAAAACATTTTGAAAATGAAATTATCACACCTTTTTTTGTGCTAATCCAACCAATTTAGTAGGCATATGGTGCCTATGACCCCACCATTTAGTAGGCATCCGGTGCCTCTTGGTGCCATTTAGTAGGCATACGGTGACTCTTGGTGTCTCTGCCTTTCTAGCTGTGAGATCGGTCCTCGTGAGTCATCCAATTTTCCCTAAACCATTGTAAATAATTTCATTTGGTTTTGTCATACGGTTCTTGTTGTCCTAACACTATTTATCTCCAAACAATATTGGATAGAGAAGATTCACCTTATCACGATCCTGACTATGGCTTTGCTGAATTTGGTAGCCCCCAATGTCTCAAGATAATAATTAAAAAACACTAAGCTTGGATACAATAGGTGCTTCCGGAATGCCATGGATATGGATGCATATGGCAACCTAACTATCAGTTAACTTACTACTGCTAATTCCCCATCGTCCCCCAATGTACATTTATATATTATGGCTTCCATACATTTTCAATCCAACATGCGGTAGCTATGAATTATATCATGCCACCGGAATGCTAGTTAGCACCGGATGCATTTTATACTGGTTTCTCTCCTGCCTACACTCTACATTATCTCCACTCATAATCAGCTTGTTCGCTTGTTCGTAAATGATCGTAAATTTCCAGTCAGAACAGTATTTTTCTCTCACACCAAACCAGCCAGCAGTAATAATCCACGATCGTTTCAGCCCCAGCCGAACAGGCCGAATATTTTTTTGCCAAAAGAGGGAGATAGAGAGAAACACAAAGATACAAGTGTGTACGTGATTCAAAAAATATATAATACTTTATAGTTATTGAATATTTTTTTATAAATACCTTATATTTGTATTTAGAAATAGATTTGAGGGATATTTAAATTTATTTCTTATATATCTATAGATATGGGTAGTTTAGAATTAAATTAAAGAGATTATTTTATAATATCTTTCATAATGACATATATATATGTTGCTAAATTGAGAACCAAATTTAGGAGTTACTTTGTTTTATTTTTTATAATGACAAATGTGGGTAATTTAGGTGCAAAATTAGGGTGCTGTTTTAATCATGTCCCATATAGTTATATGAAGTTGCGTAATTTTGAAGCAAATTTAGTTTTTTTTTAAAAAAGTATGTTTCATAATGGTAGGTGAGTAATTCAGATGTAAATAGGGGTTACTTTAATTATTTGTATGTCCAACATAACAATGCAACAGGCATGAGTCACCTTGTTTCCATGAATGACTAATTGGTTTGTTTAAGGTAGGCCTTAGAGTCGACAACAAGTAAAAACTATAGGCTGGCTGTTTGGTTGGTAGCTGTAAAATGTTGTCTGGTGGTAGCTATATAAAATGCTGTCTCGGCCAGACAGGCTTGTGAGACGTCTGATTTTAGATGCCTACTAGGCTAGGATCTCTTGCCTGTGTGGACGATGGGGTGTTGTCTGCCACCTCAAGATCATCGGTAGTGGTGCCGTGCATGGATCGTGGTACGGTGGAGACACGGCAGCGGCGATCTATCTAGTAGCAAAGAAAGAAAGCAGAGCTATATGAACTGGAATTCGTGTCTAGTATCTTCTTCTTAGCGGAAAGCAGTGATGGACACAGGGACGTTAATCCTGATCGGTTTCCAGAGCTTCCATGCACGTTAGTTCTTGAAACCCGCCAGGCACCGGACCTGAGTCCGAGATGGAGGAGGACAACGCTAGCTACGCTCGGCACGCGCGCCACGACGCAACCATATATGCACGCCACATCGAGGCTGCCGTATAATCTATCGATCCCAAATCCTCATCAAGGCGTCGAGCTACGAGCAATCGGAACGACGGCGGGATGGCGGCGACGGCGCCGGCGGTCGTCATCGGAAGCGGCTGCGGTCCTACGAAGAAGAGGCCCGCTGCCCTTGCGGCAACGGACGTGTGCGCGGAGAAGTGGGTGAAGGGCAGCTGCTGGGAGAGGTCGGAGGACGAGCACGTGGAAGCCATCCGGGAAATGTGCCGCGAGAGCTCGCTCCGGAATCAGGCACTCGTCGCCATGGTCGACAGGGTCTGCAGCGGGCTAAACGACATGCGTCGCAAGCTAGCTAATTTGTATTTTGTACTTCCCTAGCAATAATATATGATGATGCTCTTGTGGTGCTGAGTGCTGACTGTGACTGATCAATGAATCGGCAGCGCGACTGTCAACAACTTATCTTTTTTATAGTAGGAAAATAAATAGAGTCTTATATATGTCTTATTCAGGCGACTGAGACCGTCAGCCATCTTTTTTTTGGGCTGCGTGTTTGCGCGGGAAGTATGGTTCACGCTGTTGCGCCCGTTTGGCCTTGAAGGTTTGTTGGCGAGAGCTGAAGCTGACGATGACCTGGTGACATGGTGGCTGCGGCAACGCCGTCTGCTGGACAAGCCTAAGCGTGTGCAGGTTTTGACTCACTGGTGCAGCTCATATCATGGGTTCATGGACTGTCTGGAAGGAACGCAATGAAAGGGTCTTCAGAGGCCGGGCAACAAGCGCAGCAGACACGGCCTCTAGAGCAATCACGTACTGAAGGGAAAGAGTGGTGGTTGTACGCTGGTTTCTCTCAAGCCTAGGGGCATTTGTTTGCGTTGCTCACGAATGAGATTGCCGCTGCTGATGTCGCAAGTCGCAACAATGACGAAGTATGTAACCATGAGTTTTGGGTCTGCGGAAACTGAGCTTGCCAGTGTTGCTCCTCGCAATCGGTGGCAGTTCGTTCACGGACATTTAACACAAATTCTCTTCTCCTTTGTTTCTGCGAATATACAAATTCTCTTCTCCTTAATGAACTACGGGTATGAACCCGATCGTGAAGAAAAAATATGGCATACTCCTATCATTGTGCTAATTATAGTAAATATGCTCGTGTGTTATTATGAGAGAAAAATGTAGAACAACAAGCAACAACAACATCTACAGCAGTACTGGGTGTTCGGCTGGTATGGTTGTGGAGAAATTTGGATAGTTTGGATGAATTCTGGAGGAATTTGTGAGAGAAAAATACTGTTTCGGATAAAAAAAGAAGCGGATAAGCTGACTAGCATCCATGCATGCTCGAGCTCCTGCAACCACTCTCTCCGCTCTCCGGTTACCTAGTTGCGCTCACTATCCACGCACGCCTCTAACATGCTCGGATTCATGTGATTCAAAAGACTTTTATAGCGGTGTAAGCTATTCGCTGGCTGGTTTAGACCTTGAGCCGGGAAGAAAACTTAAATTGAGCAAAATTATTGTGTCTAATTTATTTTTTTCTCAGGACTGTCCATTTTATTCCACGAATTTTGGTCCATTCAGGTCAACTCCTAGAACCCTACACACTACCACATAAGAGATCTACAGAGACAGTCCAAGTGGGTTTACAGAGGCGGGCATGGCGCCAGTCTCCAATCACATCTTCACTGTTAATCGAGAAAAGTGAAGTTGGTCACATGCCTGCCTCTGTAAATTCCAAAAAAAAAAAAACACTGCCGAACCTGTGGCACCACGCATTACGCTGGGCCTCGCACCGTTACTCACTACTACAGAAACGGGCTTTACTCCCGGTTGGAAAACCTCTTCAGTCCCGGTTTCCCAACCAGGAGCACGAATCCGGGACTAAAGGGTCCTTCCTTTAGTCTCGGCTTCTCGCCCACCTTTAGTCCCGATTGATAAGACCAACCAGGACTAAAGAGGCCTCCCGGCCTGGCCACGTGGGGTGGCCCTTTAGTCCCGGTTGGTATTACCAACCGGGACTAAAGGTTTCCTTTTTTTTCTTTTTTTTTGTTTCTATTTTCAATTGATGATTCGTTTTGGTTTTTGAATACGCATTCTACGCTGCTAGTAATATACGTATTCTACACGTTTATAATGTTCGAACATTTTGTACAAACTAAAGTATGAAACTAACGTATATATTACATGCATATACATATATTATACGTTGTTTTATGTACATAATATATATATATATATATATATATATATATATATATATATATATATATATATATATATATATATATATATTACAAATAAAACTTGCATTGTATATTCTATCATATCCTTGGGATAACAAATTCACTCCATCTGGTTTGGGCTTCTATGTTTCGTTGACGTCATTGTAGAACTCGCCGGCGGGGTTGAGGACCTGGTCATTAAGAAATCCTGCTATGGTCTCTTGAATTGCTTTCAGTTGGTCACGTCGTATGACTTTTTCCTTCAACCATAGAGTCTTCAATAAAAGTTAAAGGAAAAGTATTAATATATATATATATGTGTTGGTCACGTGATTAATTATATATATATGAGCAACAAAAGAAATTGTGAATATATGCATATATTTATATAACGTACTTTGAGGATCTCTTCAGGAGTTCTTTTTGCGTATGCCATGATGAACTCACAAACATAGTATCCGCAGTAGTTGTTCCTCTGTTCTTGCCTCAGAACCCACTTTTACGAGAAAAAAGATCTGGTGAATTGAAATCATGCATGGTGTTAATTGAATTATATATATATAAATGTAGCTAGTACTTACTTTGTGTGCGATTACATCTAGTGGCGCTTTGCAATATTTCATGTGGTGTTCCTCAATGAAACTTTTCCAAACACTGTGCCCAATAAAATAAAAAATTAATTTGGCCTTTAATAATTATTGCAGTTAATAGATCGGGGTATATATAGTTGCTAGAGAGACCAAATTACCCTTGGATAATATCTATCATGTCTTGGTACTCTATTTGCTCTTTTCTTAATGAGTCTAAGATGCTCAACCGACTATTGGACATATCGATGACCATCAATATCCAGTGATTGCTGCATATGTTTTTATACACAAATATGATCGACATTAACTAGAGTCAACATACACACACACACACATGGGAGATAGCTTAGCTAGTAAGCAAATAATTGAACAAATGTCTATATGATCGACATTAATTATTTAACACTCACTTGAAGTTGTAGGGGAAGAGTATGTTCTTGTTTTGTTGGTTCACTAAGAATCTTATGAGATTTTTCTCGAGTTCAGCTTTCCATTGAGGCGGGGGGTTAGGGTGTTTGAATACGACATTTGGATCAATGAAACCAACATCATTATCATTTCTCTTTCTGAGTTCTGTCATCTCATATCTGATATATAAAAATATAGTGTGAGGATATATAATTTATATATATACATGTAGCTTTATATATATACTTTAATAGTAGAAAATAATCACACTTACAGACAATAACAGCTAATGATACTTTTGTCGAGAGAGTCCAGGTGGCATAGTTGGTGTAATTCTACAAACTCGACATATATAACGTCATCGCCACGGAAGTAATGTTGGTTTCTAACTCTGACAGGAACAAAGGCCTCTCCCCGTTCACACGTCGCCACGTACCACTTGTTTAGCAGGTACATTTGCGTACCCAGTTCACCTAAGGCCTCCGGGTTGTATACTCTTTCCATGTTCAAATTTTTTCCAAGGATCCACTTTTGGAGCAGATGGTCCTTCAGCGAGCACTTGGGCAAGGTCCAAACCAGTTTCCTCGTAAAACCGAGCCAGCTCCTCAAAATCAATGTCTAAGTCTATGTTCGAACCATATTCATTACGAACGACAAGAGAGAGGACTAATTGTTGCGATTGTTGTCCGAGTTGTGCAACACCTTTCCCTGGTCTAGTCTTTTTCTGCGCCGCCTCAAATGACTTGGTGAGAGAGCGGTTGTAGTCCGATTTTGGTAGGGTCTTTTTAGATTCCCGCTTTTTCTGGTCCACCTTCTTTCTTAGAAGATCTGGAGGTAGGTAGAAGTACGGTTTCTCTGGGTTCTCCCTCGCTTCTCGTTGCTTTTTCACTTTTTCGAAGAAACTGTCCACATCTTTTTGTACTGCAGCATTTAATTCCTTTTCACTTTTTTCATAAGACAGTTTTTGGAGAATAACTGGATTAGATGTGGCTTTCTTCTTTGCCGGCTGGTGGGCCAACGACTTTGTTTGCGGGGCGGACCTCTTAGGAGATGGCTTCTTCTTAGTCATCAAGGGAGGCGGGGAATGCGTTGGAGACCTCCTTGGAGGCATTGGAGACCTCCTTGAAGGTGGCGGCGGTGCCACCTGATTTCTCGGAGCACTATGATGATCTGGAGATTGGATAATTGGACTTAGGTTGGCAGAGACCCTGCTGTGTGAGTACAAAAAAGAATAATTAGGTATAAGAAATTGTTATTTTTAATCATGCATGTCAATAGAAAATTAGTGAAATTTTTTTTGTTCACTTTTGTCCACACCTATTGTCTGGCAATTGAGGAAGCGATGGTAGACTAGAGACCCCAGGAATAATGATGTAGCACTTGCGCCATAGTATGAATGTCTTCTCTGCTTCTCCTAGAGTCTTCTCCCCCATCACCTCCTGGAATGTCAAGAGCCAAATCACTAAAACCTTTGTTAACTCTATCCACTGAGACGCTAACATATCCAGGTGGTATTATTGCCCCATGGATTCTTGGTGTCTTGGTAGGATCTGGAGGAGAAAAAACACCGAGAGCCACCATGATTATGGCATTCTCTTTTGGAATATGTAGCTCACATGATGTAAATGGTGCAGTGATGTCATCCATAGGGAAACGTATCATTACGTCATCTTGATTTGGCAACTCCGTGGGAGCGCAGCTGCTTTTCAACTGATCAGGGGGGCTAATATTAATGTTGATTCCTGCATCTAATGCCTGCCTTTGGGCACTCATTGCTATTTGCACTTGCTTTATGATTTCGTCTTGCATTCTAGCTTGCATGTTTTTTTCGCGCTCTTGTGCTTGAAGCAACGCCTCCCGTGACTCACAAACATATTCCTCCAACCTGCTGATCCGCGCTGCTTCCTCATCCTTCCTTCTCTGCCGGCTTCTGTAGGTATCTCTATCGTTAGGAAAACCATGCTCCCAAGAAATGTTCCATCCTAAACCTCTTGTTCGGCCACTGTGTTCAGCAGTCCCGATGGCATACGTCAGTTCATCCTTCTCTCTATTGGGCCTGAACGCACCAATAGCTTTAGCTTATAGAGCATAATATAATCTTTGTGTTGCTCTTTCAAGTTTTGGGCCATGAACCAGCTTCCCGGTCTCTAGGTCCAGTCTTCCCCCATGAGCGAAAAACCAATTCTTCGCGCGTTTGGGCCAATTGAGTGATTCTAGTGTGATACCCTTGGCAAGAATGTCCGCTTCCATTTTTCCCACTTGGAAATGGCAGTCGCGTAGCCACCTAATCCCATGCCATGGTGGTATACCTTCTGTCGGGCATTCTCTTGGTTCCTTCTCACCCGTTCCTCACCCTCTTCCGATGTCTTGTACTGTACAAAATCATTCCAGTAGGGCCTCAACTTCACGAGCGGACCACTAGTATTGAAATTCGGCATTAGGTTCTTCTTGACGTATTTCATGTATAGGGATTTCTTCCAAGTCTGGAATTATGTGGCCATCTTCTTCATAGCCCACTTTCGATCTAGCTCCTTCAATTCATTATCGTTGATATCATCATAATCATCCGCTTGCAACGTGAAATGTTGAAGGATATCATCCCAAATTAAATTCTTATCAAGATTTGAGACAAAACTAACATGAGGCTCGTTGATCTTTTGCTTCCATTCATGGGCACTGATCGGAAGTCTATCCCTTACAAGGTACCCACAGTGTTGCACGAATTTCCTTGCATATTGACCAAGTGGTTCGCCTGTCTCGATATTGAATTCCGATATTATGTAGCGCCCCTCCAATGGCTTTTTCGGGCCTCGAATATTTTTGCTTTTCGCCATTGTGGTCGTCGATCCAGAGGGCTACGTATAAAAAAAGAATAAATAAATATCATGTGTACACATAATAGATGACAGGTATTCAAATATATATATACAATATTCAAATATATATACCTCGCCAGTATTTTCTTGGTTTTCTTCAAGAGACAGGTATTGACTCCCGTCATCTACATCCTGCTGGTCACCATCGGCAAATTGAGTGCCGGTGTTGATAATATTCATCATTTCTTCATCCATGTTGTCTCTTGGGGCAGCCATCTAGCTTTTACTCCACTAGATATATCTATAAAAAATAAAACATGTTTCAATAAATAACCATCCGTACTAGTTGACCTTGCTTACGTGATCATCTCGGCGAGCATTTCTCCACCGGACGGCACCGTACTTGGCCAAGAAAGAGCTCCGATTCTACGAGGAAGGGAACACGGTCTTCCACGGCCGTTGCCGCTCTCCCTCGTACAATCAAAGCTCCTCCTTGACGTCCGTTACCGCTCGGCAGAGAACATGCTCGCCGAGATGAACACGGTCCGCAAATTCAACTAATACGGATGTTGCCACTTTGATATGTTGAATTATTGACACTTATTTATGTTAATTGTTAAACAATTTCAATTTATGCATAAATTCTATGAATTTATGAAATCATGCTCAAATATGTGTTCTATATTTGCTACATATTATAAATTAGAACTGTATGGTGTTATACAAGCCAAATATTAGGCTTTAGGAACAACCTATCACGCAGGCTCAAAAATACTAGGTCATAGTTCAATTGGTTAGAATCTTTGTGGTGAAACATGTTATAGTTCAACCGGTCATGGTTTCTATGTACTTATTCATTGGACGTGTGCAGTTACATACATATAGTTGTCTGCGTTTATACCGATCTTTAAAAAACAACACAAACTAATGCAACTGTTTGGGCTCCGATTCTACAAACGAAGAGCTGAACCATGACCGGCAAAACCATGACCGGCACCGCAGCCGATGGAAACGAGCAACGCAACCACAAAACCATGACCGGCAGAGCCAAACGACGAACGACGAAACGAGCCGCACCGCTGGGCACCGCAGCCGCGTGGAGTCGGCAGCACGAGTTCTCCGCCATCCTGCACGTCGCGTTTTACAGAAACTCAAACACGCTCAATCATACAATGCTACTGACAGGCACATACAAGAGAAACTAATTACAAGGGAGCTCGGCCACGCTCCGGTGAGGCAGCGCGTGCGGGGAAGGCTCGGGCGAGCTCCGGTGAGGCAGCGCAGGGAAGGCTCGGCCGCCCTCCGGTGAGGCAACGCGTGCGGGGAAGGCTCGGGCGAGCTCCGGTGAGGCAGCGCGGTGAAGGCTCGGCGCGCTCCGGTGAGCACGAGCGAGGTGGGGCCGGGGACGAGGACGATGCGCGCTCCAGCGAGGATGATCGAGGTGCACTGGCCGGCCGGCCGAAGAAGAGGCGCGCTGACGAGGCGAGGCTAGGGTGGTCGCCTAGGAGCAGCAGCACTGCTGGATCGATCTGGTGGAGAAGATGAGGCGACGGCGTGGCGGAGACAGAGAGAAAGAAAACTAGGATGTGGTTTATAAAGGGATACCTTTAGTCCCGGTTAGAGATACCAACCGGGACTAAAGAATATTTAGTCCCAGGCTATTATTAGAACTGGGACTAAAGGTCTGAGCTTTAGTCCCGGGTGTACCCATGACCCGGGAGTAAAGGGCATTTGGGCGGGCCGTGAAAACTGCAGCTCTACCTTTAGTCCCGGGTGGTTGATCCACCCAGGAGTAAAGGGGGATCTGTCCCGGTTAGTGGATACACCCGGGACTAAAGCTCCACCTTTAGTCCCGGGTGGTTGATCCACCCGGGAGTAAAGGGGGAGCTGCAGTTGGCTTTCTCCAATTACCATAAGTTTTTTCCTTTTTTATATATTTCTTTTATATAAATATGCAGAGAGTTATGAATTGCCTATTAAATAAAATATTATCCAAAAAAATTATAAAAAAAATTCTTGGACTTGGTTTTGCATTATTATACGCAACAAAAATTTGTAAACTAAACTCTTTTGTTTTACTGTATAAATATTTGACATAGTGTAAATAATAATTACAATTTACACCATGCAAAAATATACTACTTAATTAAAATCATTAAAACTATTGTTTTTCGATAGGAAATTAGTTTTCACATCTTATTAACGTTCATCAGTTGGTTTTTCATCACACATTATCCACGGGAAATCCACCGTCTAGCAGAAAATTATTTAAACCGTAGAAAATATGAAAACACGATAATAAAATCTGAAGTCACAATTATTACATAATAGGTCTAATACATCACTATATATATCAAGCGGGCACAGTAGTGAACTTCTTCTGAACATATATCCCTTGGTTATGATCGCGCCGTAACCATGGAGTGTCCTCATCATTTAGCTGGATGCTTGGGTCTTTGTTCACTGTGAAGGGTGGAATTCGGTCATCTTTTTCATAATCTTCTGATATGTCTGACTTGTCTTTAATTCCAACGATGTTTCTTATCCCTGAAAGAATTATGTGGCGCTTTGGCTCATTGATTGGGTCATTGTTGTTTTTCCCTCTCTTCGGTTTTGTAGCCATGTCCTTGACATAGAACACCTAATTCACATCCATGGCAAGGACGAACGGTTCATCTTTGGACCCAATATTGTTGAGGTCCACGGTTGTCATTCCATACTGGTTGTCGACTGCTACCCCGCCTCCAGTCGCCTTTACCCATTGGCACTTGAACAAAGGTACCTTAAAAGTAGGTGCATAGTTTAGTTCCCATATCTCCTCTATGTGGCCATAATATGTTTGCTTATTTCCATTAGGGTCGGTGGCATCTATGTAGACACCACTATTTTGGTTGGTGCTCCTTTTATCTTGGGCTACTATGTAAAATGTATTACCATTTATCTCGTACCCTTTGTATGTGAGGATATGCCACGATGGCTGCCTAGCCAACAAATAAAGTTGCTCATCAATACTCTCATCACCCTGACATTCTTTTTGCAACCAGTCGCTGAAAGTTTCCATGTGCTGATGCGTAATACAAGCTTCAGACTTCCCTTGAAACTCGGATCGGAGCAACTCTTTATGTGTCTCGATATACGGATCCACCAAAGAGGAGTTTTGCAGAACTGTGTAGTGTGCTTTATTAAAATAATTGTCCTGCATACCAATATATGGTTTCTTCCCAAGTGTCCCCTTTCCATTTAGTCTCCCCTCGTGTCGCGATTCAGGAACACCAATTGGGTCAAGGTCAGGAATAAAGTCAACACAAAACTCAATGACCTCCTCTGTTCCATATCCCTTGGCGATGCTTCCTTCTGGTCGAGCACGGTTGTGAACATATTTCTTTAGGACTAACATAAACCTCTCAAAGGGGAACATGTTGTGCAGAAACATAGGACCGAGAATGCTAATCTCCTTGACCAGGTGAACTAGGATGTGTGTCATGATATTAAAGAAGGAAGGAGGGAACACCAACTCAAAGCTGATAAGGCATTGAACCACATCATTCTGTAGTTTAGCTAGATCCATTGGATCGATTGCCTTCTGAGAAATTGCATTTAGGAATGCACATAGCTTCACGGTGGCTAGACGTACATTTGGAGGTAGAATTCCTCTTAATGCAACGGGAAGCAATTATGTCATGAGCACGTGGCAGTCATGGGACTTTAAGTTTAGGAGTTTCTTCTCTGGCACATTTATTATACCCTTTATATTCGAGGAGAATCCAGATGGTACCTTGATGCTTGCTAGGCATTCAAACATGCTTTCCTTCTCTTCTTTGCTAAGAGTGTAGCTGGCAGGACTTAAGTAATGGCATCCATCATCTGTCTTCTCTGGATGCAGGTTGTCTCGTTCATTCAAACACCGCAGGTCCTGTCATGCTTCAAGTGTGTCCTTAGGCTTCCCATACACACCCATGAAGCCTAGCAGGTTCACACAAAGATTCTTCATCAGGTGCATCACGTCGATCGCGCTACTGACCTCTAGGACTTGCCAATAGGGTAGCTCCCAAAATATGGACTTCTTCTTCCACATGGGTGCATGACTGTCAGCATCATTCGGAATAGGTTCGCTACCATGTGCCTTTCCAAATACTACTTTCACATCCTCGACCATATTGAGTACATCCTCACCAGTTCGGTTGCCCAGCTTGGTCTGGTGGTCTGCCTTACCTTTAAAATGCTTGCCTTTCTTTCTTAGGGGGTGATTCATAGGAAGAAATCGACGATGGCCAAGGTACATGACCTTTCGACATTTTTCAAGAATATACCTTTAATGTCATCGAAACAGTGCGTGCACGCATTGTATCCCTTGTTTGATTGTCCTGAAAGATTACTTAGAGCAGGCCAATCATTGATTGTTACAAACAACAATGCTCGTAGGTCAAAGTGCTCCTGTTTGTGCTCATCCCACACACGTACACTTGGTCTGTTCCACAAAAGTAGAAGTTCTTCAACTAGTGGCCTCAGGTACACATCGATGTCGTTGCCAGGTTGCCTTGGGCCTTGGATGAGCATTGGCATCATAATAAACTTACGCTTCTTGCATAACCAGGGAGGAAGGTTGTAGATACATAGAGTAGCAGGCCAAGTGCTATGACTACTGCTCTGCTCCCCGAAAGGATTCATACCATCCGTACTTAAAGCAAACCTTAAGTTTCTTGCGTTATTTGCAAACTCCAGGAATTCTCTATTGATTGCTCTCCACTGGGACCCATCAGCAGGGTGTCTCAACATATTATCTACCTTACGGTCTTCTTTGTGACATCGCAACAACTTTGCGTGGTCTTTGTTTCTGAACAGACGTTTCAAGTGTGGTATTATAGGAGCATACCATATAATCTTGGCAGGGATTTTCTTCGTGGGACGTTCGCCCTCAACATCACCAGGGTCATCTCGCCTGATATTATACCGCGATGCATGACATACCGGGCATGCATCCAACTTCTCGTACTAGTTTTGAATAACTATTTTAACCTTCCTTCATCCAAATATGCAAACTTTAAAATGATTCTGAGCTTAAATGGCTTACAAAGAAAAAATCCACCATAAAAAAACCACATATATCTAGTCCACAAAATGAAATAAGCTACTGATAAAACAAGAGAGTATAAAGTTGGTAACCTTTAGAACTGAAGAATTGATGGAGGAATGGAAGAAATCTTGTGATCACCGATGATGAGGAAGAAGAGAGGCCGGCAATGAAGCAAGAACACTGAGCTCGAAGTAGCTCGGGCTCAGGAAGGCACAAGGGGTATATAGAAGGGGACCTGTAGTCCCGGTTGTAGATAGAAACTGGGGCTAAATGTCCCTTTCTAGTCCTGGAGGGAGCCTCCAGCCGGGAGTAGACTTTTACTCCCGGTTGGAGGTACAAACCGGGAGTAAAAGTGAACCTTTAGTCCCGGTTTGTAGCTCCAACCGGGACTAAAGGTCCCCTACAGCAAAAGCCTACCGCAGTAGCCATTGGGCAGGGACCTGGCTTTTGCTGTAGGGGACCTTTAGTCCCGGTTGGAGCTACAAACTGGGACTAAAGGTCTCTCTATCCCCGGGCGCGAAAAAATACCGGAACTAAAGCCAAATTTCGAGGTGGGATCAAAGGTTGTTTCTATACTAGTGACTAGATGGGGTGTCGTGACTCCATGTCGCCGCCGGATGGGGAGCCTTGCCTCCGCTCCTGTGCTTGCCATCCCAACCGCCAGCAACCACGCTGCTCCTGAGCCCGCTGCTGATGTCAACCCATGGTTAGTGATTGCGGAGAGCAATAATAGAGACGGAGGGCATGAGGGGCCGTCACAGGAAAGTGCGAAATCAAAGAGAAGTCGAACACACCTCCCTAAATCTGCTTCCGCCTTACTGGATTGGTGAGTGCTTGTAGGAACTTCCACTGCCTCGCTGGGTCTTCCCTCACCACACCGCATCTGCCGCCTGCACGCTTAGATCTCTTAGGCACGCCAATGCGGCACAAAGCGCCTTGTCCCTGCCACCCCCACACATGATACCTCGGCCCTGTCGCCTCCACACATGACGCCTCAAGCCCACCTCCTCATCCGACACAACTCTGCCCCATAGCCTCCACACTAAACTCCTTGGCCTGGTCAGCTAAGGTGAGGTGCCCCAGTCCTAGGCAGCGCACACCATCTCGAAGTCTGATGCCTTGGTGTAGAGCAGAAGATGGGGAGGGAGCGGAGGAAGAGTGGCGGCTGATGGCTATGGGAGAGAGAGGGGGGGATGGGGCTAGGACTGGGATGTGATGCGGCTTTCATGGGCTTGGACATTTTAACAGAGGCGAACCTCTCAAGAGAGCAGTCTCCATAAATAGGCCTGATGTACACAGGCGGACCTCTTAAGAGGCCAGCCACTGGAAATAAATTTACAAAGGCCATGGTTTTTGGTCTGTCTCCCTAAATAGACCGACTATATCTAAAGTTTCTCAAGTATTTTGGGAGGCACAAGTATTTTTTAACCGCCTCTATAAATAAAATCAGTTATCTCCTAAAATTATTATTGCAGAAGTGCTACGCACACGTCGTGTCTCAGAACCCAGCACGGGGTACAGATGCATGATGTTCCTCACTCCTCTACCGCTTGAACTGACAACATGCATGCGTGTTATGCACTGCCTCCATTGGTCTAGCTGAATGAGAAGAAGAGGGTGGTGGAGTATGTGTAGTAAGGGTTTGAAAGAGATTGGCCACAGTTTGATCTTGTCCCACATGAAGAAATTATTGGTTTGAAGTTGGAGTTCATACCATAGTGTGTTAGAGAACTAGAAACTAGTCATAGTTTCAAGCATTGGGAGTATTCTAATAGTGCCATTAGGATTGTAAGCATAGAATGACTCAATGTCGAATGTGAAGCTTAATTTTGGACAATTTACATTGCCGAAGAAAATGTACGGTGCCACCAGTGGATCAAATAGTAAAGACACTCTTATAGTGCGAAACACTTAGCACCATACCTGACCCTCATGCCCATTGACCTTGAAGAGCTGCTCGAAGTCCTTCTAGACTCTAGAGGTCAAGGTCCTAGACCTCTTTAAGCTAGTACTTGTCAATTGTCATCACCAGTGGGCCCATCGAGCCTGCCAACATCCTTGTCCCTCTTTGGGTCTCATCATCACCTTCACCGCCAACACCATCGACCTCGATCGTTTCTACATTGCTATTGAACTCCTCCTCATCCCCATCATTAGGGGATAGGTCTTAGACCACAAGGTCTTTGTTGATGGTAATTGGGAAATCATCCATCCTCAGTGGCTCTGATTCCTCAATGGCGGTATGGCACCAATAATAGTGAAGCTGGGCCAGCGACCTACAAGAAGAAGAAACATATACATTAAATCTAGAGGGTTTAGTGGTAGGAGAGGAATTGATGAAGATGGATGGCGTGAGGAGGGTGACATGCATAGTAGAGCCAAAAGATGCCATGGACAGCTATATGAGCTAGGGTATGGGACATGGCCATCTGCAATGGACCAGCATAGTCAGAAGAATTTACTCTGACAATACCAATTAGTGTATTTGCGTACATGGAATCAGATGGGTATAACACAATGCAAGACATAGTGATTATATTGGTTCAAGTATGGAGTACCCTATGTCCAGTTTGAAGTGGATCTCTCTATATTCATATGCTCTGTTATAGGAGCGCTGATGTAAGCTATGCGCTAGAATGTCAAGGAATAGGATCCCAATCGTGGGGTCCCTACCCCTTCTTATATAGCATTCCTTATATAGCTAGTTGAATAACTCCATTATTCGAGTGTTGTAGTCTTCTATAATCCTTGGGTGCTAGGGGCCCGAATAACATTCCTCATGTGCTGAGTCTCTTAAGCACTCAACGCTGAACATCCTCGGGTGCCAAGGGCATTCTTGTAACATGTTACTTATGTGAAGGTTGCCTCTCGGGTACCGAGAGTACTAGGGTAACGACATCTTTCTATAGGGACACTGACTCCCCAAGCACTTGAGCGCGCACGGCCTTTGGCCCACAAGTACAAAAAATTCAATCGAGGCAGTCAAAATGGATCAATCGAGGCTGAGAAGGAGCGTCACCACCCACCTCACCTGCGCCCACCTCGCCCACGCCCGGATCTAGCCTCCCCGCCACCGGATCTGGCCTCCCCGTCGCTAGATCTAGGCTCCTCCTCGCCCGCGCCACTAAATCCAGGATCCGGGAGGGGCTTGAGAGAGAGAGAGAGGGAGGGAGAGGAGTGGGGCGCCACGTTGGAGGGGAGGGTGGGGCGCCGCCGCCGGAGGAGGGGGCCATGCGGCCATGCCAGAGGAGGAGGCGGCCGCACGCGCCACGCCAGGACGTTGGAGGCCAAGGAGGGAGGGAGGGAGGCACGGCCCGTGCAGCTCGCTCGGGAGGGAGGGAGGTGTGGCCCCCACTGCTCGTTCGGGAGGGAGGGAGGTGTGGCCCCTCGCTGCTCGCTCACTCAGGAGGGAGGGAGACATAGGGAGCGATGGCTTGCTCGGGAGAGAGAGAGGGAGCTGGTGAGGGATAGCAAAGTAATTGAAACCCCAAGTTACGCGTCATTAAGTCCTATTGAAGATAAGGATAAATGCAACAAGGAATCCAAACCATCTTGTCTTCCTCGCTCCCGCTGTTACACCCGTGATTCGTGTGGGTGATCGCACAGGTCACATATTTTAACTGTTGGCTCTTGCATGCTTGTCTTTAGGGTGGCTATTTTAACCGAGGAGGGGGGAATCTTTAGACTCACTCCTCACCCTCTTCTCCCTTAGCTCCAGATAGAGTAGAGAGACACTACTACGTAAAGGATTAACCATGGCGGGCAAAAAGGATTAACCGAGGCTGTTTTTGCAACCGCCTTGGTGGAATGGTTATGGTTAATCGTGGCCTTAACCGAGGTGGTTGCCTTGTCACCTCAGCAAATCAATTAAAAAAGAAAAAAAAGAAAAATCCATGGATAGGCTCGATGAGCCCATCCATGGGCCCGCCAAGCCCATCCCCGCACCGCCATCGCTGCCGCCGTAGCTCGCCGGATCCGGCCTCCCCACCACCAGATTCGGCATCCCGACGCTGGAGCTGATGAAGAGGTGAAGGAGGAGTGCCACCGCAGCCTGCCTGTGCCACCTCGCTTGCTGGAGGAGGAGTGTCGCCACACACACTGGATCTGCCTCCCCACCACCGGATTAGGACTCCCAGCCGCCTGATCTAGCCTCGCTGGTCGAGGATCCGCTGTCGGAGTGGGGAGGGGCCACGCCGCCATCGGTCGAGGAGGGGCCGCGTCCCCCGCACCACCGCCGGAGTGGAGAGGGGCCGCACCCCGCCCGCCACCGCCAAAGTGGAGAGGGGCCACACCTCTGCGCCGCTTTACAAGTGGAGAGGGGCCGCGCCCCTCGTGCTGCCGTCTGAGGAGGGGCCATGCCCCCCGAGCCGCACCGCGCCCCCACACTGCTGCTCGCTCTAGAGTGGAGTCAGAGAGAGAAAGGAGTGAGAGAGGGAGCCGCACTGCTGCTCGAGCATCGGGAGCGAGGGAGACCGGAGAGATGAGAGAGGAGCATGGCGCGTCGGCTGAGGGAGGTGGGAGATGTGGGTGAAAAACCTAAAGTCCAATATATATATATAGGTGTGCTCGGAACTAGGCCTTTTGGGCTAGTGTCCTAGGCCTTATTTGATGAGGCGGGCTTTATAATGTGACCGACTTGGTTAATATATTACCGAAGCGGTTGTGTTAGGAAAAATGTTTATCACGCAAAAAATAAGATAAGTGAGCAATGAGGCGTAGAAGAAGGCCATGCATGATGATAGTAGTGTATTTGTGAATATCAGCCCCAGAAATAATCGTAACCCTTTCAGCTTAACATCACCAAATAGCTGCCATTTTGATGAGCTAAGATAGCCCTGAATATTCAAATCACAAAGCCTGAACAAGAACTTTATTAGACTTTTCAGTATGTGCTTACCCTTATAGTCCCCCTAAGTCCCCCAAGTTTTGTAGCACCAAGAACTTTACTAGACTTTTTAGCCTGGGCTTACCCTTACAATCCATTAAGACCCCTCCATCTCCGCCAAGTTTGGTAGCGCCACCCCCATTGTGCTGTTGGTCGAAGCACAAGAACAATGAAGCCAGACTCTGGAAGAACAACCATTGTATGTTTGAATTCTGGCAGAGGCGAGGGGTTATTTGGGAGACTATCGAAAGGGTCTCTATATAGGAACTGGGCTTGTCCATTCTATGGATGCTGACTATGTTGCGATCTCACTCAAAAAGCATTTGATCATATGTCCATACTTCAGCGACATAAGTTGAGTGTAGAGCGCGTGGCCGTCGGATGCTTCTGTCTCAATTTGGACCATTATGCCCCTAGGGTTAAGTGGTTCAGAAAAATATCTAAGAGCATTGTTAAAAGAATCAGACCTTGTTGATCTAGATCAATAAAGAAATCATTCCTTTGAGATCTGAGTCTTGATTCGCAGATGATTTGAGCTTTGGTT
Source organism: Miscanthus floridulus (assembly GCF_019320115.1). NCBI lineage: Eukaryota > Viridiplantae > Streptophyta > Magnoliopsida > Poales > Poaceae > Miscanthus > Miscanthus floridulus. Next base: position 17,189,109 of record NC_089595.1, read on the forward strand.
TTCCCTTCTCGATCCCCCTTCTTTGGATTTTGAGTGATTTCATGTTTCGGTGAACCTTGGATCAATTCAGGTGTTGAGATATGAGCTATTACATGAGAGGGACATATCTAGAAGTCCAATTGACTAGATTCCTCATGAGCTCCATGTTTGGGGATTTTGAGGAAAGTTTGGAAAACCTCGATCTGGTTTCAAGTTTTCTTTCCCTTTAGAGTTTCTTTAACCCTTTGGGCTTCAAACTCTAGGGATATCTTTCTGACATGTTTCTCAACCTCCCAGCAAAATTTCATCTCAATCGGAGTTGATTTGTCATGATTTTTCCTTTTGGAGCAAATTTGTTGGGGTTTTGGGCAGTCGAACCAGACCAGGCAACCCTCCTAATCCAGCCAGGATAGCATCCTAGCTAGGCCGACCCTACAACCTGGCTAGGCCAGTTTTGGGCTAGCTAGGTGTCAGAAGATTTTGCTCTGGCAATACTAGGCAATGTAGTCGCATAGATGGAATCAGATAGTAACACACGAGACACAAGGATTTATACAGGTTCGGGGCATGGCGCGTGCTAAACCCTAGTCCAGTGGTGCTGCGGCTGTTCTAGTATTCGTATGCTAGGTTATAGGGGCTGTTGCTCATAGCTATGTAGTAGATTGGAATGAATGAGATGGATCCTATTGGGAACCAATAGCAGGGTACCCGAAGGGGAGGAGCTAATGGTCATTAACATTGATTCACCCAAGCTGTCAAGTGCGCGACTACAGCTCCAACTGACCCTCAGGCACGTGGGTTCCGCCTCGCCCAATCGCTAGGGCACGAGCTCCGCCTCGCTCGATCTCTGGGTCAGAGTCCCCACCTCACCCGACCGCTGGGGGCAGGTTCCGCCTCGCCCGACCTCTGGGTTGGGAGCTCCGTCTCGCCTAGCCTCTGGGTCGGGGGCTCCGCCTTGCCTGACCCCTTAGGCATGGCTCTCGATGGAAGCCCATACCATCGCCAACCACTATGGGCCAAAAAGTACAACCCAAAGGTCAAACTTCTGGCACCATGCAGGAAGCATGTACATCTCATCATGACCCATGCCCGCGATATGTCACTCTAGGGAACTCACACCACCAACAGTGATGCACGTGTTGTCACTATGCTGCCTACTCCTTGTACGGTCGCTGACTAGAACGCTAGTCTACCGCATCGCCTGCCAGGAAGGGATGGGACACCACGACCCGTTGACAACGCCAGGGCGTGGCATGAACGGTGATCAGGCACCCAGTGTGGAGCCGTCCTTATCACCATCTGTGGTGCCAGCGGGACCTACATAAAGGGGAAGAAAGGCCTGACGGTCCTAGAGGCCTTCTTTCGCTTAACTTTGTCCCACTATCTCCCTCTTTCCTCCTCTGTAATCTGCTCAACCCCTTGGACTATAAAAGGGGAAGCAGGATGCCCATGAAGGGGATGACTCTGCAAGCAAAAAAAGATAGCTGCATATGACATCCTAGCAAAACACACACACACACTAGATACCTAGGATCCCGTCCCTCTCTCGCTCATTTGTAACCCCTACTACAAACTTTAAGTGATAGTAATATGATCAGTAGCGACAAACTGGATGTAGGGACTTTCTGCCCGAACCAGTATAAACCTCGTGTCCTCTAAGCACACCATCCGAGCCAGACACGCAATACTAAAAATTTACTAGTCAGTAACTCGAAACACCAATAGTTGGCATGCCAGGTAGGAGACTTTTGCGCATGTCTATGTCATCTCTAGGCTTTGGATGGCCAACCATAGCATCAGCTGGGCCCCGGGCGCGCACGTGCGTTTCAGGAGCCTAAACTTCATCATCACGGTGGAGGGAGAGCTGGCACAGGCTCCTGCCATCACCCGGCTTCTTCACTCCACCAGCCTTGACGTGATCGACGAGGCATTCGAGGAGTTGCAGCTACATGCACCAGAGGCTCGCGCCACCGGGAGCGACCAGCTCCTCGACTTCTACTACAAGAGGCTTGAACGCTATCTCGCCGCCTTCCTAGGACCCCGATCATCCTGGGAGGACCTGTGCTGCCTCGCCTTGTCCTACGCCAGCATGATGACATAGCTCGCTGGAGGGGAGCCGCTCACCCAGAAGCAACTCACTGGAGGAGCCATGGCTGCATTCCCTTTTGGCTTACGCAATGCCACGTGGGCCGCGGGCCACTTCATGGTGCAGCACTTCCGCCCATCCCCTACGAACGATGCATTCATAGGAGCAGCAGAGTACATCACGGAATCACTCCACGACCTTCTCGCAGGGGACTCAGAATCTTTTTTTGACTCCGACTCTAGTAGGGGAAGCCAACACCCCTCACGGGAGTGCTTCATGGTGGAGACTCCTGAGGGGCACATCGAAAGTGTCCATGAGGCAGCTGACCCAGCGCACGACCATGACGACGACGATGAAGGCGCGTGGGCTTTGCTACACACACAGGAGGAGCAGTTGCGTGCGTGGCACCAGGAGCTCGAGGAGGCGTGGCTCTAGCTTGAGCAAGAACGTACAGAGCTCGAGCAAGCGATCGCATGACAAGGAGACGGTGGACGCGCATGTGCTAGGGCCCGCGAGGTGAACTAGAGGATCATCGAGGATGATGGGGGCCTCCCGCGTTTCGCCCACGCGAGCCAAAACATAGTGGCTGCGGTAGCCTTGCTCCGAGGGCTCCCTATGCCCATGATGCCAGAGGACCATCTAACTCACCGAGAGATCTGCATGTTACTTGAGCGTGCCACGGTATAGCAGGCGGAGAGCTCGCTGTCCTGACGACATGAGCTTGATGTCGGCTAGCGTGCACCCTCAAGGCAGCACGGCAAGGATGTTTCCATCCACCAAGCACCATGCGACGACGTGAGACAGGTTACGGTCCTAGTGCGTGAATGCCTCGGCCATAACCGTGATGCCCACGACACCCTGAACACCCGCAGGTGTGCCCATGGTGGTGAAAGGGATGGGGCCAGCCATGGCTACCACACTCACCGTGGTGGGCACTACGACAGCGCTGAGGACTAGAGCCCAAGCCCCAACCTACCGGGGCCTCAGGCTTTTGGTCACCACATCCTCAACATGCCCTTCCCGCCACAGTACCGGCCACTGACCAATGTCCCAAAGTACTTCAGGAAAACAAACCCTAGGCTGTGGCTCAAGGACTATTGGCTCGCTTGCCAGGCCAGTGGCGCAGATAGTGATAGCTTCATTGTCCGCAATCTCCCCCTGTTCCTCATCGACTCGGCACGAACATGGCTGGAGCACCTTCCGCCCAACCGCATCCATAGTTGGGCGGACCTGAAGGAGATTTTTGTGGGCAACTTCCAGGGCATCTACGTTCTCCCTAGAAACCCATGGAACCTAAAAAACTACCGGCAGAAGTTCGAAGAAACTCTTCACGAGTACATCCGGCGCTTCTCCCGGTAGCGCAACGAGCTGCCTGACATCGCCGACGCCGATGTCATCGGGGCCTTCTGTAACACCTCTGGTGTTACGATCTCGCTAAGCACTGAGATTATGGCCTAAGAAATAGATCTATCAATATAGTGAGTTAGTGACGTAAATGCCTATATGTGTTAATGAAAAATCCTAACGCGAAGAGTAGAATAAGTAGTTCTAAACATTGGCTCGGAAGCAATTTTTATAAACAAAAATACAATATGACTTGTATATAGTACTTAAATAAAATTCAAAGAATGAGTTTTTGTTGCATTTAAAACATCGAGTAACAAACTTTAGTGCTTCAGCCGTGTTTGAAAATATATAAAGTTGGCTTGGAAAGTGAATTTTTGAGAGCTAAAATGATATATAATGTGGGTAGAGAAATTATGCCTTCAGCAAGGTAAGAACGTCATGAGTGTGTTAGTATTCTTGTTTTGAGTGTTGATGTGAGGTTTGTTAGTTTAAAAATTAGTAGAAAAAGAAACAAAAATGGAAAAACCTAGTTCCCAATTGTGTTGATAAAATAATGGTTTGGTTTGAAAAGCAATTTTTATAGAGCAAAAATAATATAGAACATGTGTTGAGCTTTAAATAAAAATTGAAGTACAAGTAGAGTAGATGAAAATGCAACTTGGGTTTTAGAAAACAAACGTTGTTGACTAGGGTTTTTGCTAGCTCAAAAATTGAATTTAAAATTAAAAACCAGCTTCTTGCGTCAACGGCAAAAATCTGAAATTATATTTATAAGCGTTGTTTGTCACGATTTGTTTTGCGCAAAATAATTACATAACATCCTAATGTTTTATTTCCATGGCTTGGTATGGAGTATGAGCTATCGCGTGAAATGTTTATTGGTGGAAGTTAATATGATTTAGATCTTTTAAAGTTGCTGACGAAAGTGTCGCTGTTCACATCCGTGTCACGTCGTCTCACACACAGGCACGCAGCCAGGAAAGCCACGTGTTCACCTGCAGCATGCTCCCTCGTGTCCTTGCGCTGGCGCGCGTTATAGAGGAGGAGCTGTGCCGCTGCTGCCCTCACGCATAGGCCGCGCGCAGGGGCGCCATGTGCCGTGCCGTAGCACGTGGAACACGCGGCGTCCTTGCTGCTGTCGCGCTGCCCCTGCGTTAACGCTCAAGTGGAGGCCGAGCCCTGACGCTGCTTCCTTTCCTTTCTTTTTCTACCGCCGAGGGGGAGGCGCCCCGGCTCCTACTCGCCCTCCCCGCTTGCTCTCTTGCTCGGTCTCTCTCTCGCTCTGCTGCACACACTAGGCCGCCGTAGCCGGCTGCTGTCCCCGTTGAGCGACTACTGCCCTCGCCGGTAGTTGCGGGCCCCCGTGGGGCAAGCCACGGCTGCCCTTGGCCACGTGCGGGCTTGTCTAGGCCGCGTCCTGGCTGGCCGCCAGTCGGGGCCGGACCCTGGACGCCGGCCACGACTGCCGTCCCGTGCGGCTTCCTACGAATAGAGGTAGAAGAAGCACTCAACCGCGAATAGAAACTCTTTACTGTGTTCACTTTACAAAAATGCTAGACTCATAGATTTACAAATAGAGGCTTGGTTAGTTTCGAAGGAAGTTAGGGGTCCTGATGAAAAATAGTTTTCTTTTTCTTTTATGATTTAATTTGGCTGAAACTTTAAAACTTCATAGTAAATAGTAGAAAAATCATAAAAAGGAAAATGAAGATGTTCTGGAATCCTTGTGAGTAGATCTATGCATTAGAGTTATAACATGACATGTTTTAGTAGAAAGTTTTTGCTGTAAAAAAATACATCTTTGCGTTCTAGTTTTAAATTTAGAAATATAGATCAGGTGCTCCAATTGCAATGATTTTTTTATGGTAACCTAGTGTTAGTGTGTTTGTGCTGTGATAAAAATTTCATGGCCAATGGATGTATATTTCTTGAATTATGGGTTTATCTTGCTCTCACATGTTTAATTGCAATTAAGCTTTGTCCTTTTTGTAGTAATTAAACTATGGAACCTAAGAATGTGAAATTTATGCAGTAGTCATGTTTTGGTAATACCTACCACTCATAAAAATCCCAGGCCCAAACTAGTTGTTCTTGTATAGCACTAAAAATAATATATATGTTAGGAGGAAAAGTGTTAATGAAAGCTCTATGATAAGATGGCGTGAAAACATACCTGGTGATGCCTTGATTGCTTGGTATTTGATGTATAATGTTGCTCGGCATGTTAGTAATGGTTCAAGCTACTGGATTAGCCCATGCATGTGCTCTTTGAGCAATAGGTCGAGTGAAGGACTACTTTGCTATCCTCTGAAAATGGCTGCTTATATAGACTTTGTTGTGCAGTTATTTTCGTGATTAAAATGATGTTTCCTGTAGATGTGTTGAATACAAAAGTTGTAGCACTTTTTGTAAGATTTCCAACATGTTAAAGAACACAACTTTTGGTGGCCTAGAACTCCAGATATGAGTTCCAAAAGTTTGTAACAGAAATCTGTTATGTTTATATAGTTCTGAAACCTTGTGATGTTCGACCAAGTTAACTTTTGTTTTAGCTCTGGGTGATAATGAGAAAGTTCTAGATAATTTCATAAGCTTTCGAAAAAGTCTAGGATCACCTTTGTTGAATGCCTAAAACTCTAGATATGGTTAAAACTTGTGACTGATGTGTGCTGTCCAAAACTGCATGTGCTTAGAGTGGTTGCTTTCGCTTGCTCTTGTATAAATGATTGCTAGTGATTAACTTATATGCACATAAGAGTTACATTAATGTACTTAGGGGAAAGAAACAAACATGTGAAACACTTTAAGTACATTTAACCTGCTGGTGGAATAATACTTGTGTATGTAGTTAATGTGTGCTTTAATAATAATAGGTGTTGATTGTTACGCTCTCACCATATTGACTAAAGCAACCAAAAATTGATAAGCTTATAACTATACCATGTGTTGCCCACTCTATGCATTCATATATTGCATTGCATATCGTAATAGGAACGATGATGAATCGATGGATCAACCGGAGGACTTGGGGTTTAACCGAAAAGATGGTGCTATGGTGATTATGTCCCAAAGATGGAATGCTAACTTTTGGTTATATCTTACCCAAGCAAGCCCCGGTGCATAACTCCTATTATTCTGCACTTTAATTTATGCTTGTGCATTAAGTTTTAAGGAGTTGAATGAAACCCACTTGCATATATATAGTATGACATGATTGTGTAGATTGCTATGCTACATGACTCCGATAGAAGTCGAGTGATTGCCTGTCACTCGCGAGAGATAGGAAAGATATTATTATTGCTATTATATTATTATCACCTGGAAAATATATATGAATGATAATTGGAGACCGGGCGGAATGGTACTTTGGATCTGGACTTGGTTTGGCATTCGAGTGAGGCTCGGGTTGCACTTGTTCCGCCTGTGTCGGTTAAGGACCGGCCGTTGCAATGGATGGTAGTCAGGTCACAGACTTATTATCCTGAACACATACTTGTGTATGGGCGCGGAAGGCTCATTGCTCTATTGTCATGGGTTCCGGCTCTTTCCGGACCGACTGATTGGAGGTGGGGATGGTGGAGGTCTAAGCACCGCACTAAGTACGGAACTCAGGAGCGGGGGCTTGGAGTCCAAGTTTGGACGGGGACCTGGACCCTGTGACAGGAGGGTAGTGGGTCGGTCTTGCTTGTGCCTGGGGTACAAGTGGGGCTTGTGTTTCAAGGTACTAGCTAGGATACATTGGTTCCCGAATCACCGAGTGATTCGGTACGACTTGTCTATAGTCTAGCACCATAGTAAGAACTGGAAGATGAAAGATGGTAAAATGATTCTGATTGCTTACCACCTGCTTGAAACTAGTACATGTGCTTACATAGAATGGTTAGTTAATGAACTAATGATGACTGCAAATAAAATTGAATATAAGGACGCGCGTTTAGTAATGCTCCTGCAGCTGTAATAAACCCACAAGCTAGATAGCCATGCATATCTTTGGAGTCTTTTATTTCCTCCTGTTGGGTAAATCTTGCTGAGTACAATTAAGTACTCATGGTTTTATTTCCCCCTGTTGCAGGTGACAGGTGGATGCTAGAGCTGACTCTTGTGTGTGGATACCTTCTCGTGGGCTTAGAGAGGATTACTTTACGCTGTGATCATAGTTTTGTTTATAACTCTCACTAAATGTTTTTTTATAAATAGAAGTTTTATAATATACTGTCATAGCTTATATATCAATGCTTCATCATATCATGAATAGATATTTATTTTCGCTATAACACTGATCACTTGTTTATATTCCATTGTTAAATCAAATTGTTCAAAACTCTGATGTTGTATTAAAAGTGATGTAAGAAATGGCTTAAGAATGTTGTAAGCTTTATTCTCTCATTTGTGATCCTAATGAAAAAATGTGGATATTCAGGTTCTCCCTTGGGGTGAGCTCGATGGAACTAAGTAATTTAGTGATCTCTCTTGGGTACTTGGTGTCTAATAGAAGACGAGTACTCCTAGGAGGTATTAGATTAGGTGATTCTGCCACACCTTCCTGTCTGGGACCACCTGCGAGTCCCTGGTCCACAAGTTGGGTCGCAAGGGTCCGAGGACCACCAAGGAGCTCCTCGACATCACCACTAGCCATGCCTCGGGCGAACAGACGGTCGGAGCTATCTTCGACCGCTCCAAGGGCAAGGCAAAGCGGGATGACGACGTCGGCAAGGGCACCTCCATCTGTCCACACAAGAAGAAGAAGAACAAGCAACGATGCGAGAGCTCACTCATGGCCACTGTCGACTGTATGGGGGGTCAGAAGCCCACCGAGGGCACGCCCGACCACTTCAAAAAGCTGCTCGAAGGACCATGCCCAAACCACGCCTTCCCCATCAAGCACATGTACAAGGACTGCGCCCTCATGAAGTGGTTCTTGTCTGGCGGTGCTAGCAAAGGAGAGCTAAAAAAAGACCCCAAGCCAATGAAGGATGACGCCAATAGGAAGGACGATGGCTTCCCGACCCTCGACGGATGCCTCATGATCTTCGAGGGGGCTATGACTCCAAACGCTGACAAAAGCTGGCGCGTCATGAGGTCTACATGACCAAGCCTACCATGCCCGCCTTCCTTCGGTGGTTAGAGTCCGCCATCACCTTCGACTGGACCGACCACCCCGACAGCATCCCTCAGCCAGGAAGGTACCCACTCGTCGTTGACCCAATCATCGGCAAGATGCGGCTTACCAAGGTACTAATGGAAGATGGTAGTGGCCTCAACATCCTATATGCCAAGACACTCGACGCCAAGGGAATTGACCAATCACGCATCCGACCGACCGGGGCTCCTTTCCATGGCTTCGTGCCGGGGAAGCAGGCCATGCCGCTCGAGCAGATCGATCTGCCCATCACCTTTGGGAATCAAACCAACTATAGGACAGAGACCCTTATGTTTGAAGTGGTCAAGTTCCATAGGACCTACCACATGATCCTCGGGCGGCCATGTTACGCGAAGTTCATGGCTGTCCCCAACTATACCTACCTGAAGCTGAAGATGCTAGGCCCGCAAGGGGTCATCACCGTCGGCACTTCTTTCCAACGTGCCTACGAGTGTGAGGTGGAGTGCTGTGAGCACGCCGCCACAATCGTCGCCTCCACCGAGCTCGCGGCTATCGGAGAGAGGACCATCGAGGAGCCCTCGGACTCCAAGCAGTCGGCTGGGTCCTTTGAGCCTGCTAAAGGTGTCAACAAGATCCCCATGGACACCAGCAACCCCGATGGCAAGGTGCTTTGAACCGGCACAACGCTTTCCTCCAAATAGGAAAGCGCGCTCGTCAACTTCCTCCACACCAATAGTGATATCTTTGCGTGGAAACCCTCGGACATGTCGGGCATTCTGAGGGAAGTCACCGAGCATGCCTTGAAGATCTGGCTAGACTCCAAGCCAGTGAAGCAATGACTACACCGCTTCGATGAGGAGTAGCGCAGAGCCATCAACGAGGAGATTGCGAAGCTTTTGGCGGCCGGATTCATCAAGGAAGTGTATAATCCTGAGTGGTTAGCCAATCCTGTTCTTATAAGGAAAAAGAGTGGGAAATGGAGAATGTGTGTTGATTACATGGGTCTCAACAAAGCGTGCCTAAAGGATCCATTTCCTTTGTCGCGCATAGATCAAGTAGTCGACTCGACCTCAGGGTCCAAAACCCTCTGCTTCCTTGATGCGTACTTCGGGTACCATCAGATCACGGTGAAGGAGTCTGACTAGCTCACGACTTCTTTCATCACCCCCTTTGGATCATACTGCTACATCACGATGCCATTTGGTCTAAAAACACTGGGGCTACATATCAGCGTTGCATGCTCAAGTGTTTTGGTAACCTCATTGGTCAAACCATTGAGGCTTACGTGGATGACATCGTAGTCAAATCCAAATGCACCAACGAGCTTATAACCGACCCTGAGTTGACCTTTGCGAAACTTTGAGCGAATGGCATCAAACTTCACCATGAAACTCCAAGGGGTATGCTACTTGGGTTCATTGTTTCCGAGCACGGCATTGAAGCCAACCTGGAAAAATCTCAACCATCATGAGGATGGGCCAGATATAGAACATAAAGGGGGTATAGCGCATCATAGGGTGCCTCACCGCACTCAGCCGCTTCATCTCACGCCTCGGCGAATGGGGTCTCCCCCTTTATCGGCTCCTGAAGAAAACTAACCACTTTGAATGGATGCCCGAGGCTAGGAGGCACTTGATAAGCTCAATGGGCTCCTGATGAGGGCCCCAATCCTGGTTCCCCCGACTATCGGGGAGCCACTCCTGCTCTACATCGTGGCCACCACGCAGGTGGTCAGCGCCCTGCTAGTGGTGAAGCGAGAGGAAGAGGGGCATGCCCTCAAAGTACAATGTCCCGTGTACTTCATTAGCGATGTCTTGTTTGACTCCAAGACCCGCTACCCCTAGATCCAAAAGTTCCTCTACGCCATCCTCATCACCAAGAAAAAATTGTGCCACTACTTTGGGTCGCACCCAGTGACGGTGGTGACATCCTTTCCTCTCAGCGAGGTTGTCCAGAACTAGGATGCGACGAGAAGAATCGCCAAGTGGGCTCTCAAATTGATGGGAAAGTCATCTCATATGTCCCATGGACCACCATCAAGTCCCAGGCGCTGGCCCACTTCGTAGCAGAATGGACTGAGATCCAAATGCCACCAGCGACCGTCGATCAAGAGTACTGGACTATGTATTTCGATGGTTCATTGATAAAGAAGGGCGCCGGCATTGGGCTAGTCTTTGCCTTGCCCCGTGGGGTGCGCATGAAGTACATGGTCTGCCTCCATTTCCCCACGTCAAACAACATGGTAGAGTACGAGGCTCTTGTCAGCGGTCTGCACATCGCGATAGAGTTGGGCATCCGATGGCTCGATGTCCGGGGTGACTCCCAACTAGATATCGACCAGGTCATGAAGGAATCAAGCTGCCACAACCTCAAGATGACTGCATACTACTAGGAGGTCCGCAAGCTGGAGGACAAGTTCGACGGCCTCGAGCTCAACCACATCCCCTGATGGATCAACGAGATGGCCGATGAGCTGGCAAAAATGGCATTCAACCAAGAGCCAGTCCCAGTCGGCATCTTTTCTAGCGATCAACATAAACCCTCGGTCCAATACGAAGAGCTAGGGCAGGCTGGTGGCAAGCCGCCCATCTTAGACCTAGGGGCTGGGTGACTGATAGCTTCACCCGACCCCTCAGCCCATGGCTTGGGGCTGGGCAACAGACAACCTCTTCCGACCCCTCTAGCCTAGGCTCGGGGGCTGGAGCTAACAACGTGTTGCCCACCCAGGCTCAGGAGCCGGCCTCCCATCGGCCCCGTTTGACCTCGAAGCTATGGAGGTCCATGAAGGTCTGGTGATGGAGATTGATGCTGACCTAGCGGCGGAGCTCGACCCTCCTACCGATTGGAGAACGCCTTACCTCGACTACCTCATCTAGGTGGTGTTGCTAGCAGACAAGATGGAAGCTCGATGGCTCACGCGCCACGCCAAGTCGTTTGACATTATCAAGGAAAAGCTCTACAAACGTAGCCACATCAGGATCCTACAGCGCTGTATCCCGATCGAACAAGGGAAGCAGCTACTGGGTGACATCCACGGTGGGGTTTGTGGGCACCACGCCATGCCTAGAACCCTGGTCGAGAATGTGTTCTGACAAGGCTTCTACTGGCCGACGTATGTAGCCAACGCTAAGCAAGTTGTACGCACCTACAAAGGGTGCCAGTACTACGCTCGGTAGACCCACCTGCCTGCCCAAGCGCTCCAGACCATCCCCATTACATGGACGTTTGTGGTCTAGGGACTTGATATGGTTGGGCCTCTTAAAAAGCACTCGGGGCCTACACACACCTACTTGTCGCCATAGACAAGTTCACGAAATGTATAGAGGCTCAACCGATCTTCGTGATCAAATCCGAGCAAGCCGTGGAATTTTTCCATGACATTATCCATTGTTTTGGAGTCCCGAACTCTATCATCATGGACAACAGCATGCAGTTCACTTCGATTGGGCCGCCATGGCTCACCCCCGTATGAATGGGCAAGTCGAGCGCGCAAGCAGTACGGTCCTATAAGGGCTCAAGCCCAGGATCTTCAACCAGCTGAACAAGTTCGGTGGCCAATGGGTCACGAAGCTCCCTATGGTTCTCTGGAGCCTAAGGAGAACCCCTAGCCGAGCCACCGGCTACACTGCCTTCTTCATGGTCTATGGCTCCGAGGCCATCCTCCCAACTGACCTCGAGTATGGGGCGCCAAGGGTCAGAGCGTACAACGAGCAGGGAGCCAAGGCGTCCCTTGAAGATGCCATGGATCAGCTCGATGAAGCACGTGACATAGCCCTCCTCTGCTCGGCTAAGTACCAACAAGCATTGCGCTAGTACCACAACTGTCACGTGTGGGGTTAGGCCTTCAACGTTCAATACCTGGTACTCCGCCTCGTCCAGAGCAACAAGGATCGCCACAAAGCTATCGCCGCCATGGGAAGGACCATACGTCGTTGTGAAAGTGCTCTGACCGGGCACCTACAAGCTCAAAGCCATCGATGGCCAAATCTTCACCAATGTATGGAACATTGAGTAGCTACGTCGCTTTTACCCTTAGCTCTTTTTCGAGTCATTGACGTACTTATGTAAAAACATGTTTCTAAAATAAAAAGCACTCTTCCCTATCAGTTTTAATTCGCTTCCCCGTTTCTTAGTGACACCCGACCCCTACAAATGGCTAGGGGTCGGGCCTCACCGGGGTATACTCTCACTCAGAAACTCGCATCCGACCCCTTCCTACGTTAAGGCCTGAAAAGTAAGAGTTGTGAAAACAAACTATGAGTAAAACCGGGCGGACAGCTAAAAGTCCTACACCCCAGCGGCTACGGTGCTTTTGCTCCCCGGCGTAATCAAAGTTTTTTCACCGGCTCGAGCTAAACAAAACCAATGATGGAAGGGGTCGGATCGCACCTACTCGTTTTACATTTGAGATAAAAACTTTTTCACCACAAGTTCGAATCATACTCCTTTTCATGATTAGATAAGGACAAACGTTTAAAACAAAAATACTTGTTCATTACAAAATTATTGGCTCCACGGCCCAAATTCACCTAACTAACTAGCACCTCCGGGGGAGTACTATGTCTTCAATCTTGTCCGCCAGGTTCTGCAAAAGGGAAGCCACCGCGGATTCCATCTCCTCCAACTCGCGGGCTTCATAATCGGGCGCGTAGCCATGGCTCATCGCCTCCAGATCGATGTTGTCCCCATAATGAGAATGAGCAATCGCAAAGGACTGATTGACAACGACACGGAGGGCATTCCTCTTGAGCTAGCGCACCTGGGCCATGATCTCGATGGCACAGGCCGTGAGCGAGCTGGTCTCCTCCGACTGCACCACTTGAAGGTCACTGCAGACCACTCCGAGGGTGACGCTCAGGATACCGAGCTCGTCACTCTCTGCCTAAAGATTTTTTCCTCACCTCGGCAAGATCCACAGCTAGCCCTATAGAAACGCTCTCAGCCTCTAGCTTCCGGGTTGTCTCCCTTTCGAGCTCGGCCTAGAGGGAGCTGACCTTCTGCTGCGCATTGTTGCACTCTTGGTAGGCCTGGTCGCGCTCTTGGAAAGCCTAATCGCGCTCCTCGTGAGCCACAGCACGCTTCGAGCAGAGCCTCTCCGCGGTTTGGATGAGGTCATCCCGCTCCTTGCGCAGCCGCTAGATCATTGCGGCATCTTGGCTCGCCTTCTAGTCCAAGGCCATGAGCTTTTCCTCGGCCCCAGCTTCAGCTCCCTCTCCCCCTCAACCTCACCCAGGAGGTCAAGGATCCATTGGCGGGTCTCGGCATCCTTTTGGAGCAGCTCATCCTGCTCTTTCCTCACCCTGGCGGCTTCTTCATCATCCTTCCATGACCTCGCCGCCAGGACCTCGAACGCTTGCTCGGCCGAGTTACTGTCCTAATAGGCCTCCGCCACCCGCGATAGAAGATTGGCCGCCTCCTCGATGAGGGAGTCAGCTCGACCACCGTCTACTGGGCCGCAGCGAGCTGCGCTGTCACCTCCCTACGCAACAGTGCCTCCTTGACGAGGCAGTCCCAGGCTTCCTTCTGGTGATGGAGGAACTGGGATTTGCCCCAGATACGAGCTATGAGGGACTACAGGGAAACGATGGTCAGAAAACAAAAAATATATAAAGGAAGAAGAAGATAAGAAGCAAGACCGAGCAATACCCGCCGAGAGGGAACGATAATGCCGTGCAGTGTGCCTGTGGTGTTTTCTAGGGCCTCGAGCAAGATGCCTCCTGCTCCATGCTCTCCTCGGTGTCGTCGATAGTGAAGGATGTTGACGCCGGATCTAGTGGGTCCATCCACTGAAGTATGGCTGTGCCCCACGTGGGTGAGCTGCTGCCCACTGAGGTCAGGGTCAAGGACGACTCCCCGTCGACCCCAAGCGCCGTCGATCCCTCTCGGCAAGATGCCTCCACCGAAACATCCCCTTCGGTGGAGGAAGAGGTCATCAGTGTGGATGCGAGCCTCTCCCCCAGCACCGTGACTCTCGAGGATCCCTTGACCGTGCCCCCTCCATCTGACCCACGTTAGGCGCCGCCACTTGGGCTGTCGATGGCATGGGTCAGGCAGATACCTCGGCCGACGCGATAGTCGTGCCCGACTGTGACCCATTCATCACGAGCACCGCCACCTCCACCTACGATGGTAGAGTCAACTGGATGCGCCACCCCTATCACGGTCGGTACCATGAGCGCGGTTGATAGCCCAGTCCGCCCCATCGTCGCTAGCTGTACTACGGCCGTCATCAGCTGCTCCGCGACCGTCGAAGGTGCCCCTTGTGCGCCCATGTCTGCCAGTCCCGCCAAGGGCACTAGTGACGCCTCAGGCGGCACCTGACTAGCCGGTGACACAGCCACACTAGCGCTGCTCCCGCCTGATCCTGGCGTGACACCAGCCGACGACCGCCGCCCCGATTGGAGGGCAAGGCTCTTCTTTGGTGCTAGCGCCAAAGGATTCCGCTGCTTGCCAACCATGCAAGGGGCAAAAATCATAAATTACAATGAAATTTGACAAAAATAGGAAAACGGAGGAATTGATAACTCACCTCAGCGACGTCGGGCAGCAGATGCATTTGGGGGACGAATCCCCTGACTCATCTGAGCAAGACCATTTCAAGCCCGCCCCTGCTCCTAGGCAGAGGGGCTCGCCCCTGATGGCTCCTGGGAACATTGGCGGAACGCCTCGCTCCCCTTGGCTCTTAGGGCACGATGCTAGAGCCGCCCGCTTCCGCTGGCTCTTGTGGTGTGACGGTAGAGTCGCCCGCCTCTGTTGACTCTAGGGGCAGGCTAGCGATGCATCCTATTTCCGCCGTTCTTCAGGCGTTCCCACTCGACACCATCGGCCAACTCCATCACCTTGTCATCGTCATCATCATCGTTGTCATTGGTGTCCTCCCCTCACCCCCGCACTCGCTACCTCCTTTGCTGCTTCTTCTTGTTGTCCTCCTTCACCTTCTTCCGCCGTTCTACCTCAGTAGCGGTGCTAGGTGATCCATGAGGATGAGGTCCCTTAGCTGGTCCCGCCCCTCTCAAAAGTCAGTCTTGTGGGGTCAGGAAATCAATTGGAAAAGAGGCCAGAGAAAGGGAAACTTACGAAGACGATGTAACCTAGTTCCAGTCGCATCGGGGGATGCCCCGGCACCGAGTAAACGTAGTCAATGGTGGCGCCCATGTCGACCCGCAGAGGCTCCTTCGCCTCCTTGATGCGTTGTGCGATCTCAGAGTTGGGGAGCGCTCCCTCGACGAGAGCCGTCCCATCGCGCGACACCTCGGGCGCCATCGCATATAGCGGGAGAGTGCGCGTCATCAACGATGCCACCCTCCTCACATGGTAGGCTCCGATGATGCCCGACCCCTTCAGACCGTTCTTCTTCAGGATGTGGATGGCGGCGATATGGTCCCAGATTTTCTTCTTGTCCTTTGCTGGGACGCCCCACTTCCTCCACGGCTCTGGGGCCTCCTCGATCAGGTGCCCGGTAAACTCCGGTAGAGGGGCGGCAGTGTCGTTCTTGAGGTAGAACTACTACGAGTGCCACCCCTTGTTGGACGTCGAGAGCCGCATCGGTGGGCACTCGCCAACCCAGTTGTTCCAAAGCTGAATGCTGGTGCACCCCATCGGCATGTGCAGATCTAGCTTGTCGCCCTTCTCCCTCTTCTTCTAGAGGTTGATGGCGAAGAAATACCTCCATAGATCAAAGTGAGCGCTGATCCCCAGGAATCCTTCGCACAGCGCGATGAACGACACCATGTGCTGGGTCCTGTTGGGATTGAGGTGTTGTAGCTTGATCTGGTAGTAGTGCAGCAGCCCTTGAAGGAATTTGTGGGCGGGGGTCGAGACCCACGCTCGTGGAAGTGGGCGAACGACACCACGTAGCCGTCGGGCGGCGACGGCATGTTCTTGTTGCCCGGTAGCAACCACTCCTGAGCCGTGGTCTGCGCGCGAAGGAGGCCACGACGGACGAGGCCCTCCATGCGTGCGAAGGTGATGTTAGAGCGGCACCATGGATCCATTGAAAGCAGGGGCAGATGAATGTGAGCTCGGCGACGATGGAGAAGTGGAGGCAGAAAACCCTAGCTTGATGGCAGCAGAGAAGCGAAGGCAGGAAACCCTAGCTTGATGGCAGCAGAGAAGTGAAGTGGTGTTATGTTCAACCAATTTTAAAATTTAATTTAGAACAAAATTTTATTTTGAAAATATCCCTTGTAATGTTGTTGGCTCGGTCAAACTTCACGACAAGTGGTTCGTGACAAAAAGTTTTTGAAGTCATGAATAGGATGAGAAGAGAAAAAGGTTGACTTAAATTTGACATGACATTTACATGCAACACATATTACAAGAAAATTTTTAAAAGGTTTGTATTTTTACATTACACAAAACATGATAAATTACAATATTTCCCCTCAGTAGCCTTCGCACCGCCACGTGTGCATGTCTTAATTGATTAGACAACATTTACACAAATCAATACAGCTCATGCTATTGGTGGTAAGGAAAAACGGATAATTTGTTTCTTAACAAAAAGAAGTGTGAAGATTATGTAATTCTTACTCCCAAACTTTTTGTTTTTGTCATTTGTGGAAGCATTGGGCTTTAACTAGATCCACGACAATGGGGTAAATGAGTGGATCGGAGTCGGACTTCCATTTGTTCGCTTGCTTCCCATGTGCCGAGATGTCATCTGAGATCATGTACTTGCTTGCTACCCATGTGCCGAGATGTCATCTGAGATCATGTATAACTATAACTATAACTACTCTCTTTAACACGCTAGGAATCCCTGGCCTCTCAGGGCTTCCGCCACTGTTTGGGAACTGCTCCACACTGTTCGTCAGGGCTTCCGCCACTGTTTGGGCACTGCTCCACACTGTTCGTTTTATTTTTATTTCTTTATTTTTTATTTTATCTTTTTGCTTTTTTGCTACTTTTCACCGATTTTTCCCCTCTAGAAAGCTTTTTTTTGTGCTCCTTTTCGCGGATTTTTTCCCTCTAGAAATTGGCGGAGCGTATCATGCCCATTGTGCTAGTATCTGTAATGTCTCGATCCGGGAAAACGGCTAAGGCCCACTCTATATGTTGAATGAATCACACCTGCTAATTAAGTATCTTGTGCTTTCGTCCTCGCTTTGCGTAAAAACATCGATCCGGAGTTAATAGCCTCCCAAATCCAGGTTTTTAAGCTGGCTCAGCTCTCTTCCAACTTCTAGTATGGTACTAAGGCCTTGTTTAGTTCCTCTCCAAAACTTTACACCCTATCACATCGAATGTTTGAACATATGCATGGAGTATTAAATATAGACTAAAAAATAATTAATTGCACAGTTTGCGAATAATTTGCGAGACGAATCTTTTAAGTCTAATTAGTCCATGATTTGATAAGAAAGTGCTATAGTAACACATGTGCTAATAACGGATTAATTAGGCTTAATAAATTTGTCTCGCGGTTTACTGACAGATTCTGTAATTTGTTTTTGTATTAGTATTCGAACATCTCATGCAACACCACGACGTGACATCTGATGTGACATCCCAAAACTATACACACTGCAACTAAACAAGCACTAAACTTCGCCGCCTATGTTGCTACAGTACCCAGAAGCTACATCGTCGCAAATTCGGTCCGGCCCAACTGGCGCACTGGGCTGTGTCTCACAATATCTCTCTTCATTTGCTGTAACTATAAGCATCGTATTGATAGCCATATAAATGGCCAAATGGCTGCTTTCAAGATTGCCCATTCTATACCTAATACATTCCCAACATATTTCCATCCTATACCTAATACATTCCCAACATATTTGGGGTATTCTCAGGTTATATATATATATATATATATATATATATATATATATATATACACACACACACACGCGCGCGATGAGAGAAAGAGATCTTTTTTTTTTGCGAACAAGAAAAATAGATTTTGGTAGTACTAGAATGTATATATTCTTACTTATCAGTTGCATGTTGGAGTATTTAACAGACATTTGATTTTTGTGATATATAAAACTTTGTGGATACATGCAGGGGCAGCAGGGGGGCTCTGTGGTCACCAAGGTTGGATTATGGGGTGGACCGGGGGGGGGGGGGGGGGGGGGGGGGTCGGCACAGGACATAACGGAGCCACCGAATCGTCTGCACAGCCTCACCTCGCGCTGGTGATGCAATTGACGCCATTGAGTTCACTTATACTGGCAAAGATGGTCAGAGGCAGACTGCTGGCCGATGGGGTGGACTTGGTGGCAATGCTCGAACAGTGAGTGAGTTTTTCTTTTTTACCTCTGGATTAAGCATACTGCAGGTCCATCATCTATATCATGCTCTGGATGGATCGGAGGTTACTAAACAGCTAGCCCCTGTCTTTATCTTCGTCACTCATGTGTGTAGATCGATCTTGGTGACACCGAGTATGTCAAGGAAGTTTTAGGAACATACGGCACATTTGAAGGTCTTACTACCTTAACCTCATTCAGACTTATCACCAGCGCCAGAACCTGGGGGCCGGGGATCGAGAATGGAACACGTTTCAGCATCACAGCGCCGATCGGCAGCAGCATTGTAGGATTCTATGGACGTGCGGGAAGCAGGCTCGTCGATGTTATCGGTGTTTACTTGCGTCAACTTTAATTTGAACAGCACCTGCTGGATCGATTACCCTGTAATTTGGTCAGGTCTTGTGTCTATATATGGACGTCATCGTCCTGTATGTGTTGAATCAAATAAATAAATAAATAAAATAAATAAAGGCGGTGTTAGCCTAAACGTTGAAGCGGACTAAACGGTCAGCCATCATTTAGCTATTTTGTTCGGACTTAACAACCATTTAAACGAACTGACCTTTGTTTTTTTTAACCAAAAAAAAAAACGAACTGAACTTTTATTTTGCGAATAGACGGACTGAACTTTTATTACACGAGAGAAACAACTGAACGGTAAGAGTATATTACTTCTTACCTCGCAAAAAGAAAAGGTAAGAGTATATTCAATCTCGCCCCTCAAGCATAATGACCCTTAAGGGCATTCCATATTGTGGTATGATCAGTCATTAAAGTTAATTAAACTTCATCCTTATATATCATTAATTATAATAATGAATTATCATATATACATAGAAGTTTATAAAAGTTTCAAGTTATGATAAATATAAATTTTAAATTTATTATAAACTAAACTTAACCTTTATGATTCGCCTAATTAGACATGGAGATATATAACTTTTAAATAGTTTAGATGAGATATATTATTAATTACATTGTTAATTAGTCATAGGTATATGTTTCAGATGGTACTTTGTTCTTCACGGATACAAATGTTGTTAGATATTTTACATTTTTTCTGAATACGGATATGGAATCTAATAGGGAATACTCATAGAAAGCGAATTCGAATACATCCATTTAAGATCCATATTAAAATTAAATATGAATACATATGTCCACATTGACGCTAAAACAGATACGATTATCTGATGATTCAGATATTTAGACATCCGAATCCATCTCTATCCAAAACCTTGAGGCAATTATGGAGAGGCTCGCAGCCTGCAGTGGAGGTCCAGGGAGACCACCGGCCTCGCTCGCATATATATACAAAGTCAAGTCGCCAGCCCTGACTCACCGGCGTGTGGCGGAGCATACAACAGCGCCAGCGCATATGCTACGTGTGTGCACTACTGTGAGGTTTAGAGTGTTGGTCTCTTCCTGGCTGGGCTCTAGCCAAGCTTGCGGATTATTTGTTACAATATGAGAGCCTACAGTACTGTTGTATGGGAAGATTTAGTGAATCATTAGGCTGAGCTACATACACTGATACATATCATATTGCGTAAAAAAATGTTTTCTCACTGCTCAATTGATGTTGACAGCAGAGATGAGAAGGGCGCTGTAGCAAGAGTTTCTAAAAGTTAGGAGAAGACCAATATGCCACGAATAGATAGGGTGTTTGTAATTTGGGAGGGATTTGTTTGCCTCTCAATAAATTTGGAATATATATGTCACTAGAGAAAATAATGTCTTTTCATAAAGTTCCCATTTCACGATGCCTTTGAGTTTCACTGTTGGGCACTCGCGACCCTCGCACTACTGGAGGCGGGCTCTTAGCCGAGTGCCTGTTGCACTCGGCAAAGACAGCTTTGCACTCGGCAAAGAGCCTCCGTCGAATCCCCTTCCGGTAAAGGCTGCTTTGCCGAGTGCCAAATTTTGGGCACTCGGCAAAGGCTTTGCCGAGTGCCATGCGGGCACTCGGCAAAGATTTGACGCCGTCTAATTTTTTTTTAAAAAAAAAAACTCTTTGCCGAGTGCCACAGCTCCGGCACTCGGCAAAGAAATCTGTTTTTTTTAAACCTCTTTGCCGAGTGCCACAGCACCGGCACTCAGCAAAGGGTGTTTTTATTTATTTTTTTAAATTGTCTTTGCCGAGTGCAATGACCATTGCACTCGGAAAGCATGTTTTTTAATTTTTTTTTAATTTTCTTTGCCGAGTACAATAACCATTGCACTCGGCAAAGCCACCTCTAAATTTCTTTTTTTTTGTTTTTTGCTTTTCCATTTAAACAACAATGCATATATATATAATAGAAACCACAATTCAACAACAATAAATTACAAACCACATTTATATATTACAAATGACCAAATTTGTCCAAAATCCACAATTTATTACAAACCACAAGTTCATAGTCCACAAGTTCACAAGTTCGATACATAGAAACTACTCCGCAAGCGGCTCACGGCGACTGCGCCCCAGCGTGCGATCCCAGCGACGGTCCCGGTGCGGATGGCCCGACTTGCGATGCCGGCGACCCTCCGACCTGGTTCGACGCCGCCCCCGATGTCCGCTGCACAAAAAAGAAGATATTGCACATGAGTGACAAGATAAAAATGTAAGGAGTTTGAAGAAAAGTTGAAAATTTCGGCAGCACCTCCCCTGCACGGGGACGTTTTCAAAACCTGCAAGAAAAACATCAGTACGAAGGCCGACAACCACATCTCCGGCACGAAGGCCGACACATCAACTAACCCGACACGAAGGCCCACACATCAACAAATCCGGCATGAAGGCCATCACCGTCAAATGCCTCCAAGCGTCGTCTCACGGCCTCCTCTCTAGGATGATAGGCTTCACCATGGGACACCCACCGAGTATAGTTTGGCATAAATCCATACTTGCAAAGATGCTGCACCATGACTTTCCTTGTTTTTCTTTTCTTGTTTTCACATTTGATGTTGGGACAGAACGTGTCTCTCGCTCCCTTAGCTGCCTTAAATGCATGGTCCAAAAATTTCTCGGTCTTATCCATCCATTCACGGGTGATTTGAGCCTGACTTGGGCGTCCCATGTACATCCACTCACGGTTATCCATCCTCTAGCATATACACATAACGGAGTAATATAACCATCAGTTGCATCTGCACGGCGTGCCTACTGTCTAATAGGTTAGGATAGGTCCTAATCCCACCCGCGGATGCGTAGATGAGGTTAGTTTCCATGCTCTACTCCGATCTGAGATAGAATTTCGGCAGCACCTCCCCGCTGTTCTCCCGATACACGTCTTGGAAGGGAGAGTGTGTATCCGGAGAACAACAGTGAGGTGGTGCCGAAACTCCATCTCGGATCCGAGCAGAACATGGAAACTAACCCATCTACGTATCCGCGGGCTATCCAAAAAACGTGGACAATCCAAAATAGATACGGTTATAGATATGCAGAGATTCGCATACCTCCAACCGTATCTGTTTCAGACGGGAGACGCCTAACTGGGCTACACTGATCTACGTACTACAACGGTAAGGAAGAGAGCTCAATTATACCTAGGGTGGCGGTGGAGACAGGCTAGCGGCGTAGTGGCGAGTTGTTGCAGTGGCGAGTCGGTGCTGTGCAGGCAGGACCACAATGCCGACGAAGACGATCAGGGTCGCCGAGGTGCTCCGGGTCCCCTCCGACAGGTCCTGCTCTGCAAAAGAAAGAAAAACATCACTAAAAGTTGAAAATTTCGGCAGAACCTCCCTATACGGGGAGGTTTCCAAAACCTACAAGAAAAAACCGTCGCCACGATGGCTGACGTCCACATTTAGGGCACGATGGCCAACACAACCACAAACCCGGCACGAAGGCCATCAATGACATAAATGGTGCGATGGCTGACAACCCTGCGGCTTTACCTTCTCCTTGGGCGAGGGCGGGGATGACGGCGTGGACGAACGGCGTGGACGACATGGACGAACGTTCGTCCCCTCCACCTCGGCTTCCTCCCCCTCTCCCCTTCTCCTCCTGCTTCTTCTTCCTCCTCCTTCTTCTTCCTTTTTCTTCTCCTTCTTCCTCCTCCTTTTTCTTCCTTCTTCCTTCTTCTTCTCCTTCTTCCTCCTCCTTTTTCTTCCTTCTTCTTCTTCCTTCTTCTTCCTTTTTCTTCCTCCTTCTTCTTCCTCCTTCCTCTTCCTGCTACCTTCTTCCTCCTTCCACCAGGGCCGCGGTGGGCTCGCCGGGGCCGCTGCCTTGGGCCGGCGCTGGGCACGCCGCTGCGGGGCACCGAGCAGCCGGGGCGGCCCGGAACCGGTGGCCGGAGGCCGATCGGGGTGGGGCGGGGCGGTGCCGGGGCAGGGTGAGGGCGGGCAGGGGACGCCGGCGCCAGGCGCGGCCGGGGTGCCCTGGATCTGGTGGCCAGCGGCTGGCCAGGGTGGGGAGGGTCGGTGCTGCAGCGGGGCGCGGCTGGGCCGGCGGCGCGCCGGCGCGGGGTTCACGGGGTGGGTCGGGGACGGGGCGGTGCGGGGCGGTCGGGGACGGGGTGGAGCGGCCAGGGTTGTTTTTTTTGCCCCATTATTTTTTTGCAGACTTAATATATTATTTAAAACTCCATGTTCAAATTTGGCACAATTTTGACTTTTTTTGCTATATTTCGTTAGTTTTTTTGTTTCGTTGAATTTTATGGAATATTTCAAATTTGAACTGCAGGTACATGGAATAATCGAATTTGGTCGCTCAAAAAATGATATTTGGTGTATGTTGAGGACGTATCTAGAAACTCACATGAAATTTTGAGCATCTTGTTGACGTAACATGACGAGGTACCTGCGGGAAAAGTGTATTTAAATTATATAAAATCCGAACGAAGTCCGAAAATGACGAAACTTGTTGGGGCGTCGTGTTATCGCATGTAGAGTCTATGGTAAAAAATTGAGAAGGTTTCGAGCTAGTTGCGACATCGGATGCCTAAAACCCAGACATCTCCACAAGTGATCACTTGGGCCCGTGTTGCCCCGCAGTCGCCCTTGTCCGGCAAGCCGCACCACCACCTCATCGCTGGCGCGCTCTCACCATGGAGCCACCCGGTCCTGAGCATCGGCGCACGTGACCGAGGCACCATGCTTCTGCTCTGGCTGAGCCGCGTCCTCCGGCAGGTGCGCCTAGCATCAGCCAAGCAGTGAGGCCGCCTCCCCACCGCCATCGACGAGCGCACGGTCGGATTCGATCGCCGGTCTATGGCTTTGCTCGGTGCTCTATTTTGAGAAGGTGAGGAAGCACAAATAGGATTCTTTACCGGGTTCATTTCACAAAAGTGCAAGACTCATAACTTTACAAGAAAGGGCTTAGTCAATTCGAGGAAAGTCCAAGGGTCTTAGTGCAAGATTTCCACCGCACCTAGGCTTGGCTGCACAGGGCCGGTCTGCTGCCGCTGTGCGTGGGCTGTCGCTGGGCCGTCGGCTGTTCTGGCTGGGCCGCTCACTCCCGTTCCCGCGTTAGGCCGCTGCCTGTGCATCTGGGCCATCCGCGCCTGGGCCGCCTGGCCCCGCTAGGCCGGCCTTGTGCCGCCGCGCTTGGGCCGCTCACGCCACGCGTGCGCTGTGCCCCACCTAGGCTGCCTTGCTGCTAGACCTCCCCGAGCAGGCCGCTGGGCCGATCCGGTGGCCGCTGGCCCTTTCGTTTTCTAAAGTGATTGTTAATTTAGTTTAGGAAATAAATTGTAAAATCAATATAAATTTGTGTAGTTGTCAAAAAATAATGAAACAAATTTTGTTAGTCTTCTAAAAACATGATCTATCTGCTAGTATATTCTGTTCACATAGTTTGATAATATTCTTGGAAGCTATATAATTAATTTGAGATACTTAATATTATAAAAATATAAACTTGTTGGAATTGTTGTGATAAATTGGTAATAGTGTTGGATCTAAAATTTTTATAGTAGGTTCCTAGCAATATTAGCTGCTCACTGTAATTTTTGTAGCTCTAGAATAATTAGTTTACTAGATAGATAATGATGCCCTATTTTGAATAAAGATTAAATTGATATAATGGAATAAAGAAACACCTTGGAATTGTATAACTAAAACATGGGTTGGGAAGTACTGCCTTATTCGACAATAGGGATACGTAGACCAGCGTTAGAGCTATGTCATTAGCTTGTGAGACGTGATCGGATTTCTAAGCTTTTCGACTATCGTTGATTATTTACATCTATGCATTTGCATCAATACATATCATATAGGTTCGAGGATGGATCAACGGATCAATTGAAGGATGATTGGGAATCTGAGGATGGGGTAATGGTATTCTCTCTAGGAGACGATGCAATGGGCTTTCCATTCAGTTGATGGTGGATGATCTAAAGATGCAGATACTAACTTTTTAGTATGTATCTTACCCAGGCAAGCCGGTGCATAACCCCTACTTTTCTACACTTTAAATTATATTTGTGCATTAAGTTTTAAGGAGTTGAATGAAACCCACTTGCATATATAAACCTTTATCCCATGAGTCTTACTAGTATGACAGGATCATGTAGAATGCTATGCTATAGGACTCCGGTAGAAGTCGAGTGATTGCATGTCACTCGCGAGAGATAGGAAATATATTACTGTATTATTATCACTTGGAAAATATAAAATGATGAAAAGGAAAATAGTGATCGGGCAGGGATATGGTTTGGGTATTGGTGGGTGTAAGAGGTTGTGTCCTACGGCCAATGGGGCATAGCTTAGTTACACTGCTTTCCCTGTCCGTGTCGGTCAAGGACCGACCGTTGTATAAGACTCTAGGCAAGTCACAGATTTATTATCTCGAGCACATACTTGGGTATGGGCGCTTGGAAGACTTGTTACTCTCTTGTCATGGATTTCGGCTCTTTCTGGACTGACTGTCAGGGTGGTTTTTGGGTTAGGAGGTCCTTACACCGCACTGAGTCCGAGACTCAGGGGTGAGGGCTTGGAGTCCCAGTTTGGACGGGGACCTGGACCTCGTGACAGGAGGGTAGTGGGTTGGTCCTGCTTGTGCCTGGGGTACAAGCGGAGCGTGTGTTTTCAGGGTACCTAGTTGGGGCATTGATTCGTGAATCGCCGGGTGATCCGGTATGATTTGTCGATCGTCTAGCACCATAGTAAGAACTGGAAGATGAAAGATGAAAAAAAGAACTTTGATTGCTTACCACCTGCTTGAAAGTAACATAGGTGCTTACATAGAATGGTTAGTTAATGAACTAATGCACTGCTAATAAAAATCGAATATAAGGACGCACGCTTAGTAATGCTTCCTGCAAATGCAATAAACCCACAAGCCAGATAGCCTTACATATCCTTAGAGTCTTTTCTTTTCTCCTGTCGAGTAAGTCTTACTGAGTACAATTAAGTACTCAGGGTTTTATTTCCCCCTGTTGCAGGTGACAAGCGGATGCTAGAGCTGAACCTTGTCTGCGGATTCCTCCTGGTGAGCTCAGAGAGGATTCCTTTACGCTGCGATCATAGTTTTTATTTATAACTCTCACTAAATGTTTTTATAAATAAAAGTTTTATAATCTGTTGTCATAAGTTTATATATCGATGTTTCATCATGTCATGAATAGATATTTATTTCCATTGTAATTCTGGTCACATGTTTATATTCCGTTGTTCAATTAAATTATTTATAACTCTGATAATATGATTATATTCCGCTGTTATAACAATAAATATTATACTCTGATGTTGTATTAAAGGTGATGTAAGAAATGGTTAAAATAATGTAAGCTTTATTATCTCATTTGTGATCCTAATGGAAAAATATGGATTTTTGGGTTCTCCCTTGGAGTGTGTCCGATGGGACCGCGTAATTTAGTGTTCTCCCTTGAGTGTTTAGTGTCTAATGGAAGACAAGCACTACTGGGAGACATTAGATTTGGCGGTTCTGTCACAGTAACATTGTTCACAAAATTTACATCTCTCTTATAGTTTTATAAATTATAAGAGGGATATGTAACATTTGTTGTGAATAATGTTACTACCACTATATCTGATGAGTAAATGACCAAATGACCAAAATAGAAGTTGTAGATCTCAGAAAGTTATGAAACTTTGTAGTTGACAACTTTTTTATTTGAAATCATCTTGTCAAGGAAAACTACGTTTGAATTTCTAAAATTTGAATTTCAAATTTTATAAATGACCTCGGATGGAGAAACTGCCAAAATGAAAGTTGTAGATCCCAAAAAGTTATGAAATATTGTAGTTGACAACTTTTTGATTTAAAATCATCTTGTCAAGAAAACTATGATTGAATTTCCAAAAAATTGAAATTTGATTTTTTTAAAGCACCTCGGATGGACAAATAGCAAAAACAAAAGTTATAGATCTCAAAAAGTTATGAAACTTTGTAGTTAACAACTTTTGCATTTGAAATCATCTTGTCATGGAAAACTACGTTTCAATTTCTTAAATTTGAAATTCAAATTTTGTAAACGACCTCGGATGGAGAAACTACCAAAATAAAAGTTGTAGATCTCCAAAAGTTATAAAACTTTGTGGTGGACAACTTTTTCATTTGAATTCATTTAGGGTCCCAAATACTCATTTGAAAATCAGATGAATATAAAATGGCTAGAACGAAAATCTCATTTGAACACAAACAACTTGCTGGTGGAGTGGTTATGAGCCAAAGATGTGAAGCAGGAGGTCAGGGTAATTAATAATATTGTATTTGTTTTTCCCATGCGGTTCTCCTTTCACCATGGCTTTTTTACAGTACTTCGAGACTCTCGAATCTTCACTTTGCCACCCAGGCTTGTCGTCCTAACACTATTTATCCGCAAACAATATTGGATAGAGAAGATTCACCTGCTCACGATCCTGATTATGGCTTTGCTGAATTTGGTAGCCCCTAATGTCTCAAAGATAATAATTAAAAAACACTAAGCTTGGATACAATAGGTACTTCCGGAATGCCATGGATGCATATAGCAATCTAACTAGCAGTTGACTTACTACTGCTAATTCACCATCGTCCCAATGTACATTTATATATTATGCCTTGCATGCATTTTTCAATCCAACATGCAGTAGCTATGAATTATATCATGCCACAGGAATGCTAGTTAGCACCGGATACATTTTATACTGGTTTGCTTTTCTATCTGATCACGAGCAGTATGACTGGTTTCTCTCCTGCCTACACTCTACATTATCTCCACAACTCCACTCATCATATTATTGCAAGAGAGGGTGATAGAGAGAAACACAAAGATAGAAGTGTCTAATTCAAAAATATATATAATACTTTATATTTATTGAATATTTTTCTATAATAGCTTATATTGTTATTTACACATATACTTGAGGGATATTTAAATTTATTTCTTATATATCTACAGATATGGGTAATTTAGAAATAAATTAAGGAGATTGTTTTATACTATCTTTCATAATGACATATATGTCGCTAAATTGAGAAACAAAGTAGTTACTTTGTTTCATTTTTTTATAATGACGAATGTGGGTAATTTAGGTGCAAAATTAGGGTCTTATTTTAATCATGTCCCATAGTTATATGAAGGGCGGCAGCCCTGTTTTGCTATCTTATTTCTAAGGTAGAGCTTGTGCTCCGCAGCTCCGGTTTTGTGAAGTCCAGTGTCAGGGTAATCTTCTACGGCGCTCCACGTCCATTCCCATGGCCTCCGTGGCGAGCAAGCCAGCAAAGGTGCTCATACGACCCGCCATGCCAAGCCCCGCCATGGCCACTTCACTAGATGGCGGCGGAGACGGAGGCAGGTGGAAGGCGGCGCGTGGATGCAATGACAGGTCGACGACGGTGCACGGATGCGGCTTGGAACACTGCTAGATCGAGTCGAGTACTGGAGCTCGAATGAACTCAAGTGTTTGGAACAAGAAGATATTCATCCAACTACAGTACTTCAATCATTCACACCAACTATACCACTCAAAACATTATTCTTCTATTATAGATTTATAATTTTATCCTAGATCACATAAAAAATTTGAAAATGGAATTATCACACCTTTTTTTTTTGCTAATCCAACTAATTTAGTAGGCATATGATGCCTATGGGCACAGAATTTAGTAGGCATCTGGTGCCTCCCGGTGCCTTTTCTAGCTGTGAGATCACTCCTCTGGAGCCATCCAATTTTCCCTCAATCATATTACACAATTTCATTTGTTTTTCCCACACCATACCTTTGATAGTACCTATGTTTCACTACTAGGCACTCGCAATCCCTGAATCTTCAGTCCCCACTCAAGGTGCCAAAGGTGGCTTGTCGTCCTAACACTATATATTTATCTCTAAACAATATTGGCAGCCCCAATGTCTCAAGATAATAATTAAAAAACACTAAGCTTGGATACGGTAGGTGCTTCCAGAATGGCATGGATGCATAGCAACCTAACTAGCAATTGAGTACAGAAACAAAATGTCTGAGATAAGCTTCACAAGCCTACCCAAAGCAATTCACCATAACTACTCATGCTCTTGAGCATGCCTTTCTTAATTTTGGTGGCCTCCAATGTCTCAAGATAAACCACTAAGCTTGGATACAATAGATGCTTCAGAAATACCACGGTTCATATAGCTACCGAGCTACCAACAGTTTGCATACTACTTGCGCTTTCCTTGCAAATGCGTACATTATATAATCTGCCTTGGTACTCTTCATTTTCAATGCAACATGTAATAGCTGTGCATTTATCATACCATTACTATGAGCAGCTATCCACCACTGTCATGCATTTCATCTTGGTTCCAACGACAATTAGTTTCTTATCTGATGTGCAGCATGACTGGTTGATCCGGTATTCGCATCCAGGTCGAGTTAAAGGATCGATGGTCTGGTATTCGCATCCTATAGAGTTTGAAAATTCTATATATATAAAAAAAGAGTTAAATGCACCGGAGGTCCATTAACTTGTGACGAGGTTTCGGTTAGGTCCATCAACTTCCAAAGTGGCTTATGCCATGGCCATGCAGGCCAGCCGCAGCCCCACGGGCGCACGAGCGGAAGCCGGTGGACGGCGCCGCGCCACCCCACTTTGGAAGCTTGTATCTCTCCAAACAGGCTGAATTAGACTTTGTCACTTTAAGCAAAGTTGGAGATCTCGCGTAGCTCTACAACATTTGTTACTACCTCTTGTGCCAAAACTAAATGGATTAGGAGTTAAGAGGGGACAAAGATTGATGTTTCCGTGTATTTTTGCGGTAGTATTGCATGAATATAGAGCGCTGCCTCAGGGACGACGGCGGCTGCGGCTGCGACCTCACGTGCACCACCGCCGGACCACGGTGCCGCACCGGTACGTCCTCGCGGAGAAGAGCAGCCCGACCGGCAGCCCCAAGAACCACAGCATCTCCCCTGCGACGGCCAACAATGCCAGCGCGCCGGCGCCGGCGCCTCCGGGTTGGTGCTGTTTTTTTTAGAGTTCAAGGGAAAAAACGCCCCGGCCTTTCAACATTAACAAAAGACCAAAGTTTCACAGCGCAGTTAGCTCAAAGAGCATCCAATCCCCAACTGGCAGACGATGAACACTCATCCAGCCATTACCAGGCAACCAACCAAAAAAGACAGAGTACAAAGCAAACTCCAGAAGCTGGCACTAAGACCAAACTAAAGACCCACACCCTATTACATCTCTGAAAGGTTTCAGCTCCTTCATCAGGTAAGACTCGGCAGCACCAGCAGCCTTGAACACTTCCCAGGTAACTGATCACCTTCATCATTGCCACCGATGTCATGCTTCTGAAGAACTTGGCATTGCGTTTCTGGTGAAATCGGGAAGCCAGTAAATCATCTTTGCTGCAGTCTTCAAATCCTCCAGGAAACCATCCAGCCGCTTCTTTTTGTTCACCAGTTCTGTAGCAGCCCCAAGATCTTGTAGAACAAGACCTCCATACTTTTCCACCTAGTCCTCTGAAAACAAAGCTCATTTCTGAGTTTCCAAATCGACAACAACACAGCAGAAGTTATCATGTTAATAACACTATACTTTTTTTCACTCAACCACAACTGTCCTACACTAACTATGTCTCCACCCACTTTTCCGGGCTATGACCTCCATACTTTTCCGGGCTGGTGCTGTTCTGGCTGGCGCTCAACTGCATCCGCGGGCAGTACCGGTCGCGGTCGGGCGTGATGATCTTCACCCCGAAGCTGATCCGGCATCCCGAGCACCTGGCGTTCCTAGAGAAGGAGGACGGGCTGGCGTCCCTGGACGTCATCGGGCGGCGGGCGCTGGTCGCCTCATCGAGGAGCAGGATCTTGGGGTCCCGGATGAGCGCGAGGGGCGATGGCGATGCGCTGCTTCTGCCCTCCCGATAGCTGCGTCCCGAACTGCCCGACCTGCTAGTGCAAGCAGATTCATTTACTGAAGTGTGATCAAACGGCTAGTTCATTTTGTTGCCAGAATTTGAAATGTCTGCATACATTGGTTTCGTATCCATGGGGCAATTTGGTGATGAAATCGTGAGCGTTGGCCATCTTCGCCGCCACGACGATTTGCTTCAGCGAGGCCGCCTCGTTGCCGAATAGAATGTTCTCCCTGGTGGACGTGGCGAACAGTACAGGCTCCTGGCTCACTAGGCCGATCTGGCTCCTGAGCCACTCCACGTTGAGCGTGCCAATGTCACTGCCGTCCAGCAGTATCTCGCCCGAGTCTTGGATGTACAACCTCTGCAGCAAGGAGATGATGGTGGACTTCCCGGACCCGTTCCCGCCGACGAGGCCGACGGTGGCGCTCTCAGAGATGGTGAGGCTCACGCCGTCGAGCACCCGCGTGTAAGGCCTGGACGGGTACGAGAAATGCACGTCCCTGAACGTGATCTGGCCCCTGATATGTCCTCTTTGGTGGCGCCCTTTTTGCCCTCCGTCTCGAGAGGCTGCAGCTTGTCGATCATCTCGCGCATCCGTGCCGCCGCCGTGGCGGCGTCGACGAAGTAACGCAAGTTTGGCAGAGCCATCATGATGGACCTGCAAACATCAGAGCAGTGCCATGTATGTATCAGGCCAGCCGCATGCATGCAGTTATCTGATTTTTCTGAGAATGAACAAGCCATTACATTCCGGCCAAGACGATGCAGATGGAGGCGACTAAGACGTGTCCGCCCTGCGCGTGGAAACGGATGACGAGGACGCTGCCGATCTAGGACATGAAGGACCAGATGGCGTACATGATGCCCAGGCTCCCGATGACGGCGCCCTTGATGAGCCCCTGCTTGATGCCGAGCGCCGTGCTCCGGGCCAGGGCGCGCCCGAACCGCTCCAGCGTCTGCCGCTCCCCGCGGTACGACACCACGGTACGGATGGACGACACCGCCTGCTCGGCGACGCCGCCCGCCTCCTTGTACGCCGCACGCGCCTCCCCCGCCGCTGCGGCCATGCGCTTGCCCAGGACCACGCTCGGGGCCACGAAGAGGAGCATGAACGGGAGGCCCGCGGGCGCTAGCAGCCACGCGAAGACGAAGGCCACGACCAGCGCGACGAAGAAGAGCGTCATGTTCGCCAGGACGTTGGGCAGCTGAAACATTGATGAGGAGAGATTAAGTGGCCTGCGGTGAGGACGGCCTGGACGTGTCGAAGAACTCCACCTGCTGCCGCAGGACGGCCTCCATGTACAGCCGCCTCATCCTGGACGCCTGCCGCTCGGCGGTCTGCGTCCAGCACAGCCCCTCTACAAACATTTTGACAGCGTCAATGGGCGGGTAAAAGTTGCACAAGATCGTCGCCGCTAGGTAAAAAACTGGAAACTGCTACCCTTTTGCTGCTCAGTGCTCACCTAGGAAAGCGCAGGCGCCCACGGCAACCGCGACGTACAGCAACCGAAGCGCGAACTGCAGCAAGTGCGCACGCGCGCGCGCAACGGTCAGAGAGCTGCCCGTGCCGACAAATGTGACAGGGGAACGTACGCTGGGTGGGTGAGAACTTACCTTGTCGATGGCGCTGGAGCTGAAGGCGCTGTCGGTGGTCCCGGCGAGCCGGCCGGAGGCGCCGGCGCCGGCGCGCTGGCGTTGTTGGCCGTCGTAGGGGAGATGCCGCGGTTCTTGGGGCTGCCGGTCGGGCTGCTCTTCTCCGCGAGGACGTACCGGTGCGGCACCGTGGTCCGGTCCTCACGGGTAATTCGGCCTTCAAACTGATCGATCATCCAACAAGCTAAGTGACCGGTTCCTTACCGGGTCCGATGAAGGGCGCACAGATCTCGATCATCTCAACTCTCTCTTATCTAGCGCATGCAAATGCTGCTACTTGTTGAATCGAGATTGTTCGAACGAGCGCATGCATCCATGCGCGTGCATGGAGGTTGTTCGTTCGGCGTCGGCGACGGCGAGCTAATTTCTTTTAATCGCCAGCCGCCCACTATATTCTTGCGGTGAAGAGGAGAGGCGCAGCAAAGAGCGATCCGCTCCGCTCCGCTGCCCTCTCGATCTTCTCCTCTCCTATCCCTACGCCGACGCCCGCGTGTACCATGTCCACCTCCTCGTCAAAGCCACAGACACAGCTGCCAATCACCGCATCACCTCCACCTCCACGTCGACACTAGTGCCACCGCCGCCACCAACACCAACGACTCGGCCGCCTCTCCAGGCTCCGCGTCCTCCTCCCGCGCCCCGTGGCCCACCCCCACTGGCCACGGGGGCGGGAGCAGGAGCACAGTGCACAACCACGCATGCGCGGGGTGCAAGTTCTGGCGGCGCAAGTGCGACCTGGACTGCCCGCTCGCCCCCTACTTACCCGCCGACCAGCATGGCCGCTTCACCAACGCCCAGCGCCTCTTCGGCACCAGCAACATCCAGAAGACGCTGACCAAGTACGGCCCCGCGGCCATGCGCTCGCTCATCTACCAGTCGGAGGCTCGCGCGGCCGACCCATCGGCGGCTGCCTCGGCATCATACAAGAACTGCGGCGACAAGTCCGCGACTCTGAGATGGAGCTCCAGTTTGTTAGACAGCAGATCGCCATCTGTCGCCAGCAGGCGTCCGCCACGGACGGCGGCGGACTCTCCGACCCGGCGCCGGCGGCGATGATCGCTTCTTCCCCTGTGGTGGCTGCTGTCCAGCAGGACAACATGGTAGCTGCTGTGGACACCATCTGCGCCAGAACAGAAGAAGATGGCCGCGCCGGTCCTGGTGAACCACGACGACGTAGATAATGAGCATATGGAGGGGCTGCTGGCGACGGCCGGCAGGGGCGCCATGCCATCTGGAGTTAGGCTTCTCCTCTTTCTAATGCATGAGAGATACATTCATCCATGACCATGCATACACAAGAATTAGTTTAAATTTCTTAGTTTGTATTCAATAAGTAGTTTAAGCAATGCAACGTCGATTAGATATCTCAGTTTTCTTTAGAGAGTATGTTAATTATTTTTGCGGTTCAGTACCCAGTAGTTTAGTTAGGTTTTATCATTGATTTTCGTCGCTCTACGTGGATCAATCTTTGATGAAAGCTAGGTTCATGAACTATGTTTGAGGAAACAAGTATTATGCTTGACTTCATTCAATAAAATAGAGTACCGGCCGCATAAGATTTGTTCAAGGACATTGTGTTCCCCACAATTCGAGACCAGACGACATCATCATGTTTGACACCGTGGGGTCTCTTTAACCAAATTGACTACCAGAGCAGTATGCTTAAGTTACTCCAATAACTAGCAAGTTTGCCCACACAAATAAAACAGGTAGCTAGTTTGCTTGTTGCAGTATTTAGATTTTTTGTTCGAATATTATTTTTACTAATAGTTTTGTTTATTTATTTGATTATAATTGTCTTCTCTTTATGCGCATTTATTCTATCTACTATTGCATGATCTCTAAGCCAGATTTAGAGCTACCGCATCATTCTTGTCTCTTCATTTTTTTTGTTTATTACTATCTAAAGACTGTGCAATTTCAGCTAGGGCCACCAAATCAAATAGCCTTCAATCTTATCTTGGTGAGCTCTATTGGTGATAAAATCTCTCTTATAGATTTAAATTCGAGATGATCTTGTCGCTTCTATTATGGATCTTTAGCTTCAATCATCCACACCAACTATACTACTCAAAACATTATTCTTCTATTATAGATTTACCATTTTACCCTTGATTACATAAAAACATTTTGAAAATGAAATTATCACACCTTTTTTTTGTGCTAATCCAACCAATTTAGTACGCATATGGTGCCTATGACCCCACCATTTAGTAGGCATCTGGTGCCTATTGGTGCCATTTAGTAGGCATACGGTGGCTCTCTGCCTTTCTAGCTGTGAGATCGGTCCTCGTGAGTCATCCAATTTTCCCTAAACCATTGTAAATAATTTCATTTGGTTTTGTCATACGGTTCTTGTTGTCCCAACAATATTTATCTCCAAACAATATTGGATAGAGAAGATTCACCTTATCACGATCCTGACTATGGCTTTGCTGAATTTGGTAGCCCCCAATGTCTCAAGATAATAATTAAAAAACACTAATCTCGGATACAATAGGTGCTTCCGGAATGCCATGGATATGGATGCATATGGCAACCTAACTAGCAGTTAACTTACTACTGCTAATTCCCCATCGTCCCCCAATGTACATTTATATATTATGCCTTCCATACATTTTCAATCCAACATGCGGTAGCTATGAATTATATCATGCCACCGGAGTGCTAGTTAGCACCGGATGCATTTTATACTAGTTTTTCTCCTGCCTACACTCTACATTATCTCCACTCATAATCAACTTGTTCGCTTGGTCGTAAATGATTGTAAATTTCCAGCCAGAACAGCATTTTTCTCTCACACCAAACCAGCCAGCAGTAATAATCCACGATCGTATACGATCGCCCCAGCCGAACAGGCCGAATATTTTTGCCAAGAGAGGGAGATAGAGAGAAACACAAAGATACAAGTGTGTACGTGATTCAAAAAATATATAATACTTTATAGTTATTGAATATTTTTTTTATAAATACCTTATATTTGTATTTAGAAATAGATTTGAGGTATATTTAAATTTATTTCTTATATATCTATAGATATGGGTAGTTTAGAAATAAATTAAAGAGATTAGTTTAAGGTAGGCAACAGGCTTGAGTCACCTTGTTTCCATGAATGACTAATTGGTTTGTTTAAGGTAGGCCTTAGAGTCGACAACAAGTAAAAACTACAGGCTGGCTGTTTGGTTGGTAGCTGTAAAATGTTGTCTGGTGGTAGCTATAAAATGCTGTCTGGGCCAGACAGGCTTGTGAGACGTCTGATTTTAGATGCCTACTAGGCTAGGATCTCTTGCCTGTGTGGACGATGGGGTGTTGTCTGCCACCTCATGATCATCGGTAGTGGTGCCGTGCATGGATCGTGGTACGGTGGAGACACGGCAGCGGCGATCTATCTAGTAGCAAAGAAAGAAAGCAGAGCTATATGAACTCGAATTCGTGTCTAGTATCTTCTTCTTAGCGGAAAGCAGTGATGGACACAGGGACGTTAATCCTGATCGGTTTCCAGAGCTTCCATGCACGTTAGTTCTTGAAACCCGCCAGGCACCGGACCTGAGTCCGAGATGGAGGAGGAGAACGCTAGCTACAATCGGCACGCGCGCCACGACGCAACCATATACGCACGCCACATCGAGGCTGCCGTATAATCTATCGATCCCAAATCCGCATCAAGGCGTCGAGCTACGAGCAAACGGAACGACGGCGGGATGGCGGCGACGGCGCCGGCGGTCGTCATCGGAAGCGGCTGCGATCCTACGAAGAAGAGGCCCGCTGCCCTTGCGGCAACGGACGTGTGCGCGGAGAAGAGGGTGAAGGGCAGCTGCTGGGAGAGGTTGGAGGACGAGCATGTGGAAGCCATCCGGGAAATGTGCCGCGAGAGCTCGCTCCGGAATTAGGCACTCGTCGCCATGGTCGACAGGGTCTGCAGCGGGCTAAACGACATGCGTCGCAAGCTAGCTAATTTGTATTTTGTACTTCCCTAGCAATAATATATGATGATGCTCTTGTGGTGCTGAGTGCTGACTGTGACTGATCAATGA
Organism: Miscanthus floridulus; assembly: GCF_019320115.1. NCBI lineage: Eukaryota > Viridiplantae > Streptophyta > Magnoliopsida > Poales > Poaceae > Miscanthus > Miscanthus floridulus. Next base: position 17,225,846 of record NC_089595.1, read on the forward strand.
ATCGGCAGCGCGACTGTCAACCGCTTATCTTTTTTATAGTAGGAAAATAAATAGAGTCTTATATATGTCTTATTCAGGCGACTGAGACCGTCAACTGAGACCGTCAGCCATCTTTTTTTTGGGCTGCGTGTTTGCGCGGGAAGTATGGTTCACGATGTTGCGCCCGTTTGGCCTTGAAGGTTTGTTGGCGAGAGCTGAAGCTGACGATGACCTGGTGACATGGTGGCTGCGGCAGCGCCGTCTGCTGGACAAGCCTAAGCGTGTGCAGGTTTTGACTCAACTGGTGCTGCTTCAGGATGTAGGCGGGCGGGTTTTTAACATTGCCCACCAACCCGCCCCGCAAAATCAACGTTCGCGGACAACGCGGTTCAGCTGCAAGTTCCTCGTGGCCTAACATCGTTTGGTCCACCAAGCCCACTGGACAACACAATAAGCTCACTAAGAACCCGCAAGAACCGCAACGCTTGGCATCTTAGTGCGGGTGCTCAGTCTGGTGCTCGTTGTCGGACGGGTCAAAATGACTGGGCCGGCTTCGGTATCTTCGGTAAGGCCTGATGGTGCAGTAACAGAAGCTCGCACGATCATCACAACAGCTTCGCAGCCTAGTAAACTTAGGACAGAAAAATGCACTTTTGAATTTTATTTGTCAGTACTCGTTTTCGAATTTTATTCGAAAAATGTACTTTCATAAAATTCATCCGAAATTTCACCCCAATTTTTTTGAGTAGCACATGAAGTATATTTCAGTCAATGCAAAGTTGCAGAGTGACATCCATACGTTACGTCTTTGTTTAGTAATAATAACTTTTGTTACAGGATGTATGTCTTTGTTTCTGTACCTGTATTTCTTGATGTTGTTATATTTGAGAACGTACAATATATATATAGCCGGAATATGAAAATTAAAATGATCAGTGCAAAGCTGTATCATCCTTGCTCGTCGATTAACTGGATATGAAAATTTAGCTTGCAGGTTCCAAGTTCTTACAGGATATGTGTAGATACTGTACGCGCAGAGAGATAGTGTACACGTAGCCTCCATTGCAGTGTAGCGGGTCTCGCGGGTTTTACAGCGTAGTCTGTTATGTCCGCGGAAAATTTGTCCGCAAAGTTTATAGCTTAGCGGCTGACCGCAAGCCCGCTAACAAACTTTGCGGCGAACGATGCGGGTTAGCGGCCGGCCGCGAACGAGCCCGCCTGCAAGCAGAGTGCTGCTCATATCATGGATTCATGGACTGTCCGGAAGGAACGCAATGAAAGGGTCTTCAGAGGCCGGGCAACAAGCGCCGCAGACACGGCCTCTAGAGCAATCACGTACTGAAGGGAAAGAGTGGTGGTTGGACGCTGGTTTCTCTCAAGCCTAGGGGCATTTGTTTGCGTTGCTCACGAATGAGATTGCCGCTGCTGATGTCGCAAGTCGCAACAATGACGAAGTACGTAACCATGAGTTTTGGGTCTGCGGAAACTGAGCTTGCCAGTGTTGCTCCTCGCAATCGGTGGCAGTTCGTTCACGGACATTTAACACAAATTCTCTTCTCCTTTGTTTCTGCGAATATACAAATTCTCTTCTCCTTAATGAACTACGGGTATGAACCCGATCGTGAAGAAAAAATATGTCATACTCCTATCATTGTGCTAATTATAGTAAATATGCTCGTGTGTTATTATGAGAGAAAAATGTAGAACAACAAGCAACAACAACATCTACAGCTGCAGGGTGTTCGGCTGGTATGGTTGTGGAGGAATTTAGATGGTTTGGAGGAATTCTGAAGAAATTTGTGAGAGAAAAATATTGTTTCAGATGAAAAAAGAAGCGGATCAAGCCGGGTTTAAGGGCACGCGAACGGGGCCAGTAGCATCCATGCGTGCTCGAGCTCCTTCAACCACTCTCTCCGCTCTCCGGTTACCTAGTCGCGCTCACTATCCACGCACGCCTCTAACATGCTCGGATTCATGTGATTCAAAAGACTTTTATAGCAGTGTAAGCTATTCGCTGGCTGGTTTAGACCTTGAGCCGGGAAGAAAACTTAAATTGAGCAAAATTATTGTGTCTAATTTATTTATTTTCTCAGGACTGTCCATTTTATCCCACGAATTTTGGTCCATTCAGGTCAACTCCTAGAAGCCTACACACTACCACATAAGAGATTTACAGACAGTCCAAGTGGGTTTACAGAGGCGGGCATGGCGCCAGTCTCCAATCACATCTTCACTGTTAATCGAGAAAAGTGAAGTTGGTCACATGCCCGCCTCTGTAAATTCCAAAAAAAAACACTGTCGAACCTGTGGCACCACGCATTACGTTGGGCCCCGCACCGCTACTAGATGGGGTGTCGTGACTCCATGCCGCCGCCGGATGGGGAGCCTTGCCCTCCGCTCCTGTGCTTGCCATCCCAACCGCCGGCAACCACGCTGCTCCTGAGCCCGCTGCTGATGTCAACCCATGGTCAGTGATTGAGGAGAGCAATAATAGAGACGGAGGACATGAGGGGCGGTCACAGGAAAGTGCGAAATCGAAGAGAAGTCGAACACACCTCCCTGAATCTGCTTCCGCCTTGCTGGATAGGCGACTGCTTGTAGGAACTTCCGCCGCCTCGCCGGGTCTGCCCTCACCACACCGCATCTGCCACCCGCACGCTTAGATCTCTTAGGCACGCCAATGCGGCACAAAGCGCCTTGGCCCTGCCACCCCCACACATGACGCCTCGGCCCTGCCGCCTCCACACATGATGCCTTGGCCCGCCTCCTCATCTGACACGACTCTGCCCAGCCGCTTCCACACTAAACTCCTTGGCCCGGTCAGCTGAGGTGAGGTGCCCCAGTCCCAGGCAGTGCGCACCATCTCGAAGTCTGATGCCCTGGTGTAGAGCAGAAGATGGGGAGGGAGCGGAGGAAGAGTGGCGGCTGATGGCTGTGGGAGATAGAGGGGGGGATGTGGCTAGGACTGGGATGTGATGCGGCTTTCATGGGCTTGGACATTTTAACAGAGGCGAACCTCTCAAGAGGGCAGTCTCCATAAATAGGCCTGATGTACACAGGCGGACCTCTTAAGAGGCCAGCCACTGGAAATAAATTCACAAAGGCCGTGGTTTTTGGTCCGTCTCCCTAAATAGACTGACTGTATCTAAAGTTTCTCAAGTATTTTGGGAGGCACAAGTAATTTTTAACTGCCTCTATAAATAAAATCAGTTATCTCCTAAAATTATTATTGCAGAAGTGCTACGCACACGTCGTGTCTCAGAACCCAGCACGGGGTACAGATGCATGATGTTCCTCACTCCTCCACTGCTTGAACTGCCAACATGCACGCGTGTTATGCACTGCCTCCATTGGTCTAGCTGAATGAGAAGAAGAGGGTGGTGGAGTATGTGTAGTAAGGGTTTGAAAGAGATTGGCCACAGTTTGATCTTGTCCCACATGAAGAAATTATTGGTTTGAAGTTGGAGTTTGTACCGTAGTGTGTTAGAGAACTAGAAACTAGTCATAGTTTCAAGCATTGGGAGTATTCTAATAGTGCCATCAGGATTGTAAGCATAGAATGACTCAATGTCGAATGTGAAGCTTAATTTTGGACGATTTACATTGCCGAAGAAAATGTACGGTGCCACTAGTGGATCAAATAGTAAAGACACTCTTATAGTGTGAAACACTTAGCACCATACCTGACCCTCATGCCCATTGACCTTGAAGAGCTGCTCGAAGTCCTTCTAGACTCCAGAGGTCAAGGTCCTAGACCTCTTTAAGCTAGTACTTGTCAATTGTCATCACCAGTGGGCCCATCGAGCCAGCCAACATCCTTATCCCTCTTTGGGCCTCATCATCACCTTCACCGCCAACACCATCGACCTCGATCATTTCTACATTGCTATTGAACTCCTCCTCATCCCCGTCATTAGGGGACATGTCTTGGACCACAAGGTCTTCGTTGATGGTAATTGGGAAATCATCCATCCTCGGTGGCTCTGATTCCTCAATGGCGATATGGCACCAACAATAGTGAAGCTGCACCAGCGACCTACAAGAAGAAGAAACATATACATTAAATCTAGAGGGTTTAGTGGCAGGAGAGGAATTGATGAAGATGGATGGCATGAGGAGGGTGACATCAATAGCAGAGCCTAAAGATGCCATGGACAGCTATATGAGCTAGGGTATGGGACATGGCCATCTGCAATGGACCAGATAGTCAGAAGAATTTACTCTGACAATACCAATTAGTGTATTTGCGTACATGGAATCAGATGGGTATAACACAATGCAAGACATAGTGATTATACTGGTTCAAGTATGGAGTACCCTATGTCCAGTTTGAAGTGGATCTCTCTGTATTCATATGCTCAGTTACAGGAGCGCTGATGTAAGCTATGCGCCAGAATGTCAAGGAATAGGATCCCAATTGTGGGGTCCCTACCCCTTCTTATATAGCATTCCTTATATAGCTAGTTGAATAACTCCATCATTCGAGTGTTGTAGTCTTCTGTAATCCTTGGGTGCCAGGGGCCCGATTAACATTCCTCATGTGCCAAGTCTCTTAAGCACTCAACGTTGAACGTCCTCGGGTGCCGAGGGTATACCTGGCCATGCAGCCCGTGGTCTCATGGCCCGGCCTGTGGCCCAGCAATTTGGCTCGGCCCAAGCACGGAACGACCCAGTGGCCATCGGGCCCGGGCTGGCCTGGCCTAAAGGACCAGGACGTGCCTGGGCCGCCACCTAGGCTCGCGGCACGGCATGGGCACGGCCTGGTGAAAGAGGCGGCCTAGTGAGCGGCCCGGTGCCTCCAACGGCTAGTAAGGTAGGCCACAGGCAACCCAGCCCACGAAGTCGCCTCCCCCGCGGCCGTATATATGCTGCCCCCTGGCCCGCCCCCAATCCCTAACCCTAATCCCACTCCACTCCCGCCGCTCGCAGTCGTAGTCGTCTCATCTCGCTCGCTCTCGATCCGCCGCTTGGAGCTCGCCGCCGCTCTCCTTGAGCTCGCTGGCCCTGCTCCGGTGACCTCGTGGCCGCTCGTTCACCTCGACCTGAGTTCGCTAACCATCTCCTCCCTCCTTTCCCTTCCTATCCCCTCTTCCTCCCTCCTCCGGTGTACCATGTGAGTTCGTCATGTCTGTCCTTTCGTCGCCGCTCACCGTCGTTCTAACTGTTGTCTGCCTCCCTGGCCTCTTCTCCGGCACTGGGCTCCGGTGGCGCAGGTTAGGGTTAACCCTAACCCTAACCTTAGATTTGTGTTGTGTCTGTCCATCTTTCACTCACTCACTGACTCACCCCTGTTCTTCTGTTCTATCCTCTGTTCTTTGTAGGTTGGTGGTGCCTGACGCCGCGTCTTCCTCCTCTAGAGGCGCCATGGCTAGGCCGCTAGTGCCAAAGCGCCAGCGTCCACCGTTGAGGGACGGTGTTGGAGCTGGAGGTCAGGGCCAGGGCCGGCCGTCCGGCCCTTCATCGGCTAGGGTCACCATGCCGGTGATGGCGGATGTCTATTCCCACCTAGCCGATGGTGAGCACCCCGAGCCTGAGGAGGAGCTAGAAATCGAGGACGACGACGACATCGGTGAGGATGCCTGCGGGCTGTTCGGCATCGATCTCGGTGATGGCACCCATTCGATTGATCTCGATGCCGGCAACGGCGACGACGACGGTGGGATGGCAGCCTCGACCGACACTCATGGTACCTCATCGACTGGTGGTACTGGTAAGCTCATATCTCCTGTTTGGGAGGATTTCACTGAGATTAAGGAAGGTAAAATAGGAGTTGCTGCCATCTGTAAAATGTGTGGTAAGAGGTATTCTGCTAGATCTGCTGCTAGCACTGGTCATTTGAAACGGCACCAGAAATCATGTAAGGCAAAACATGATAATGATAAGAGGGTCTAGTCTAGGCTTGCTCTGAATGCTGATGGTTTGCATAACTGGGTGTATGACCCTGCTGTTGCTCGTACTGAGTTGTGCCGGTTGATTGCTAGGCTGGACCTTCCATTACGCATAGGTGAGACATAGGCCTGGGAGGATTACATTAAGCGTGCTCATAACCCTAGATTTGAAAAGGTTTCTAGGTAGACCACTACTAGAGATATGGGCAAAATGTTTGCTGATCAACGTTCTTTGCTTATGAATTCATTGTTGGCTGCTTGCTCATCTGTTTCTTTGACATCTGACATTTGGTCTGGTAATGCTAAGGAGGACTATATTTTTGTTGTTGTTCATTATGTTAGTGCTGATTGAGAGTTGCATAAAAAGGTTGTTGGTTTTAGGCTAATTGAGGTGTCACATTCTGGTGAAAACATTGCTGAAAAAATAGCTGGTGTGGTTGAGGAGTTTGGTTTGATTGATAAGATCTTTGCTGTCACTCTAGACAATGCTTCATCTAATTCTAAGGCTTATGATATCTTGCAACCTGTCTTCTTTGGTTACTTGGGTTCTTATCCTGCACCTACACATGATGATCCTCATAAGGTTAAGTATTTGCTTGTGCATCAGCGTTGTGCCTGTCATATCATTAATTTGATTGTTAAATCTTGCTTGAAGAGATTGACACCTTTTACTGAAGATTTCAGAACTGCAATAAACTTTTTGAATTCCTCTAATCAAAGAATTGCATTGTTCAAAAATTACTGTATTACTCAGGGTATAAGACCTAGAAAGTTTGGCTTGGATATGGATGTTAGATGGAATTCCACCTATTTAATGCCTAAACATTTGCTGTCATACAGGAAAGTCTTTTCTGTGTGGCTTAACTCTAATTATGGTTCAGAATTGTTGACTACACAACATTGGTATGTTGCTCAACAGATAATGGTGTTCCTAGAACTCTTTTATGATTCTACTGTTGTTATGTCTGGTGTTTATTATCCCACAGCTCCACTTGTTTTGCACCATATTCTTGACATTGCTGAACATTTGCATAAAGCTGAAAGAGATTAGAATTTTAGAATGATTGCTTATCCTATGAAGCTTAAATTTCTTAAATATTGGGAGAAAATTCCACTCTTTATTCATATGCATTCATTCTTGATCCTAGAGCTAAGATGAAAGGATTCTTTAATGTGCTTGAACTACTTGCTCAACATACTGGATCCACTTATAGTTCATACTATGCTGATGTGAAAGATGAAATGTACAGATCGTTCAACAAGTATGAGCAGAAATTTGGTGGTGCAGCTAGGTCTCAAAGGGTTTCATAGCCTTCAGCTCATTCTGGTAAGAGAAAGCAGGCATGGGGAGGGATCTTTGGAGGCCCTGGTGCATCCCTTGGTTGTTCCCTCTCATCTTCATCTACTCTAGCTGGAGCTGGTGTTAGTGAGCTCTCAGCTTACTTGGATAGTGACCCTGTCACATGTTATGAGGAATCCTTTAACATACTGCTCTGGTGGCGTGACCACAAGCTAACCTATCCAATCCTATCTATTATGGCTCGAGATATCATGTTTGTTCCTGTATCTACTGTCTCTTCCGAGTCTTGTTTTAGCTTGTCAGGCAGGATACTCGAAGACCGGCGGTGGCGCTTGTTGCCTGAGCATGTGGAGATGCTCACCTGCATAAAAGGACTAGGAGCAAGGAGTAAGAAGAGGACAACATGCACCTAAGGACATGGACCTGGAGGAGGCATTCAAGAACCTATTCCTAGACGAAGAAGGCGAAGATAGCGGCAGCAACGGTACAGCTGGTGCTGGATAGTGATGACTGATGAAGAAGGAGAACTGGAGAGGTAGTGACTCTTTCCTGTTTCCTCTTTCCTATTTAGATCAGACTGATGGCAAAAGAATGACATATTGACATGAATTATGTACAATTTTGCAGGTACTTTTGGTCTTTTGCTGTGACTAAGTGAGTGAGTGTGAGATGAGAGTGGACTGTGGAGTGGACTCACTAAGTCACTAGGACTTTGCCACTTTGGTTGGCTTTTGTAATAAGACACTACTACTAAGACTTTGACTCTTTGAGCTGGCTGGACTCTTTTTTCCTTTCTAGGGTTTCTCACAAGGATGAGTTTTACCTAGAAAGGTTTTTAATGAGGCAGCATTGCACAAAACAGGTCCTTTTGATCATCATTTTCATATAACCTTGTCTCTTTGTCTTTTCTCTTGTGTTGTGATTTGTGATTGTGTGGTACTGTAGTGAATGTGAATCTGTGAATGATTCTATGAGCTTTTGTGAAAATGGTGATGAAAATGATGGAATCTTGTTCAAAACTGGTGAAAATGAAGAAGTGGTTCAAACACATGGTGAAAATCTGGTGAAAATGAGATATTTTTTGGTTGTCGGGCTTTGGGCCGGCACGGCACGGGGAAAATGGCCGTGCCCAACGGGCGGCACGGCACGGTCAGATGGCCCACGGGCCGTGCCATGGGCCGTAGGCCAGGCAAGAAGCCTGTGGAGGCATGGCACGGTAGGCACGACGGCCCGTCGAGGCAAAACCCCCATCGGGCCGGCACGGCCCATTGGCCATCTATAGCCGAGGGCATTCTTGTAACCTATTACTTATGTGAAGGTTGCCTCTCAGGTACCGAGAGTATTAGGGTAACGACATCTTTGTGTAGGGACACTAACTCCCCAAGCACCTGAGCGCGCGCGGCCTTTGGCCCACAAGTACAAAAAATTCAAGCGAGGCAGTCAAAATGGATTAACCGAGGTGGAGGAGGAGCATCACCACCCACCTCGCCTGCGCCCACCTCACCCACGCCCGGATCTAGCCTCCCCACCACCGGATCTGGCCTCCCCGTCACCGGATCTAGGCTCCTCCTCGCCCGCGCCACTGAATCCAGGATCCAGGAGGGGCTTGAGAGAGAGAGAGGGAGGGAGAGGAGAGGGGCGCCACATTGGAGGGGAGGGAGGGGTGCCGCCGCTGGAGGAGGGGGCCGTGCGGCCAAGCCAGAGGAGGAGGCAGCCGCGCGCGCCACGCTAGGATGTTGGAGGCCGAGGAGGGAGGGAGGGAGGCACGGCCCATGCAGCTCGCTCGGGAGGGAGGGAGGTGCAGCCCCCACTACTCGTTCGGGAGGGAGGGAGGTGTGGCCCCTCGCTACTCGCTCGCTCAGGAGGGAGGGAGACAGAGGGAGCGAGGGCTCGCTCGGGAGAGAGAGAGACAGAGCCGGTGAGGGATAGCAAAGTAATTGAAACCCCATGTTACGCGTCATTAAGTCCTATTGAAGATAAGGATAAATGCAACAAGGAATCCAAACCATCTTGTCTTCCTCGCTCCCGCTGTTACACCCGTGATTCGTGTGGGTGATCGCACAGGTCATAGATTTTAACTGTTGGCTCCTCCACGCTTGTCTTTAGGGTGGCTATTTTAACCGAGGAGGGGGAATCTCTAGACTCACTCCTCACCCTCTTCTCCCTTAGCTCCAGATAGAGTAGAGAGACACTACTACGTAAATGATTAACCATGGCGGGCAAAAAGGATTAACCGATGCTGTTTTTGCAACCGCCTCGGTGGAATGGTTATGGTTAATCGTAGCCTTAACTGAGGTGGTTGCCTTGTCACCTCGGCTAATCAATTAAAAAAAGAAAAACCCATGGATTGGCTCGACGAGCCCATCCACGGGCCCGCCAAGCCCTTCCCCGCACCACCGTCGCTGCCGCCGTAGCTCGTCGGATCCGGCATCCCCACCGTCGGATTCGGCATCCCAGCGCTGGAGCTGACGAAGAGGTGAAGGAGGAGCGCCACTGTAGCCCGCCTGTGCCACCTCTCTTACTAGAGGAGTAGCACCGCCACGCCCGTCGGATCTGCCTCCCCACCACCGGATTAGGACTCCCAGCCGCCTGATCTAGCCTCGCTGGCCGAGGATCCACCATCGGAGTGGGGAGGGGCCGTGCCACCATCGGCCGAGGAGGGGTCGCGTCCCCCGCGCCACCGCCAGAGTGGAGAGGGGCCGCGCCCCGCCCGCCACCGCCGAAGTGGAGAGGGGCCACACCCCCCGCGCCGCTTTAGGAGTGGAGAGGGGCTGCGCCCCTCGTGCCGCCGTCTGAGGAGGGGCCACGCTCCCCGAGTCACACCGCGCCCCCTACACTGCTGCTCGCTCTGGAGTGGAGTGAGAGAGGGAGAGGAGTGAGAAAGGGAGCCGCACCGCTTGGAACTGGGCCTTTTGGGCTAGTGGCCTGGGCCTTATTTGCTGAGGCGGGCTTTATAATGTGACCGACTCGGTTAATATATTACCAAAGCGGTTGTGTTAGGAAAACCGCCTCGGTTAATAAATATTAACCAAGGCGGTCGCATTTGGTTGCCCGCTTCGGTAAATCGATTTTGCAAGGCGATTGACTGTGACTGCCTCGGTTAATAAAAAATGGCCGCCACCGAGGCGGTTTAAAATCCTGCCCTCCTAGGAGCCCAATTTCAAAACGCCTCTTAAAATCTTTTGTGTAGTAGTGAGAAGCCTTCAATTGTCCGTAGCCTTCAATCGCTATGTTGTTGCGTGAAGGTCTTCAAGATCGGGTTCTAACCAGATTGTGCACACCATTCTCATGAACAAACACCAAAGGCATTGGATATTGTGGTAGCTACATGTTATGAAGTGTTGAAGAAAACAATGCAAACTTTATAGAACATTCACCACAATTCATGATTATTTATATTTTGCATTAAGTTAGTGGATGCTATCATTATAAAACATTAGAACAATGTAGAATAATATAGATATTGATCTTAGAATGTTTTAGAAGGGGGACACATGTCATCACACTGTGAGCCCCCATGGCCTATAAATATAGGCACTTCTCCTTGCTATGCTATCCATGTAAGTGTATGGTAGAACTGAGAAAAGGGTCAGTGAGTGAGGTGAATGCTAAGATAGCCACTTAAAGATGTATGTAATCTTGTGTAATATTTCTGCAAAGTAATAAATAGTGCGTGTCTCCCAAAGGCCTCATTTCGGGTGATGTGAAACTATACGATGACAAGGGCTTACTTGTGGATTACAGCCTGGGAGGAGAATCTAGTACTCTGATGCCTAGTCAATCTAGTCTTTTCGTCAAAAAAATAGATGAACTAGAGGAAATGAGGTGTGTTGTAGTTGTGAACAAGGACATAGTAAGAAAACTAAAAGATTTCCTTCCTATCCCTAAATTCTATTGCTTGGTTGATTGTAGTCCAAGTCGAGTACATGCTTAGAAAATAGAGCCATGATAATATGTTCTTGACAGTTAGTGATATTCAGTGGATTGGACTAACTTTAGAAGATGTTGATGAAGAGAATTGTAAGGCTTTAACCGACAAGTTATTGTACAACTTATTGGAGATAGGGTAATTAGAGTGTACTTAAGCCGGAAAGTATATGAGAGAAAATTTAATTTTAATGATGGGAAAAAGTTGAAATGTGATATCGATGTCCCAATGAAGAACAAAAAAAAATGTTTATCACGCAAAAAAATAAGATAAGTGAGCAATGATGCGTAGAAGAAGGCCATGCATGATGAAGTAGTGTATTTGTGAATATCAGCCCCAGAAATAATCGTAACACTTTCAGCTTAACATCACCAAATAGCTGCCATTTTGATGAGCTAAGATAGCCCTGAAGATTCAAATCACAAAGCCTGAACAAGAACTTTATTAGACTTTTCAGTCTGTGCTTACCCTTATAGTCCCCCAAGTTTTGTAGCGCCAAGAACTTTATTAGACTTTTTAGCCTGGGCTTACCCTTACAATCCATTAAGACCCCTCCATCTCCGCCAAGTTTGGTAGCGCCACCCCCATTGTGTTGTTGGTCGAAGCACAAGAACAATGAAGCCAGACTCTAGAAGAACAACCATTGTATGTTTGAATTCTGGCACAGGCGAGGGGTTATTTGGCAGACTATCGAAAGGGTCTCTGTATAGGAACTGGGCTTGTCCATTCTATGAATGCTGACTGTGTTGCGATCTCACTCAAAAAGCATTTGATCATATGTCCATACTTCAGCAACATAAGTTGAGTGTAGAGCACGTGGCCGTCGGATGCTTCTGTCTCAATTTGGACCATTATGCCCCTAGGGTTAAGTGGTTCAGAAAAATATCTAAGAGCATTGTTAAAAACATGTAATAGCTCTATAAATAAGGTTGAGGCTGCTCCCAACCAGCCATCTCTTCAGTTTTCATTTCAGTATCACTCTTTAGGTTTTCCTGCCTCAAGTTTCTACTGTTGAGATCGTCAGTATGGGTGACTGATACACTATTTGAGTTCAGTTTTTGTAATTTTTTCTCTGTAAAGAATCAGACCTGGTTGATCTAGATCAATAAAGAAATCATTCCTCTGAGATCTGAGTCTTGATTCGCAGATGATTTGAGCTTTGGTTTTCCCTTCTCGACCCCCCTTCTTTGGAGTTTGAGTGATTTCATGTTTCGGTGAACCTAGGATCAATTTAGGTGCTGAGATACGAGCTATTACATGAGAGGAACATATCTAGAAGTCCAATTGACTAGATTCCTCATGAGCTCCATGTTTGGGGATTTTGAGGAAAGTTTGGAAAACCCTGATCCGGTTTCAAGTTTTCTTTCCCTTTAGAGTTTATTTAACCCTTTGGGCTTCAAACTCTAGGGATATCTTTCTGACATGTTTCTCAACCTCCCAGCAAAATTTCACCTCAATCAGAGTTGATTTGTCATGATTTTTCCTTTTGGAGCAAATTTGTTGGGGTTTTGGGGTAGTCGAACCAGACCAGGCAACCCTCCTAATCCGGCCAGGACAACATCCTGGATAGGCCGACCCTACAACCTAGCTAGGCTAGTTTTGGGCCAGCCAGGTGTCAGAAGATTTTGCTCTAGCAATACTAGGCATCGTAGTCGCATAGATGGAATCAGATAGTAACACACGAGACACAAGGATTTATACAGGTTCGGGGTATGGTGCGTGCTAAACCCTAGTCCAGTGGTGTTGCGGCTGTTCTAGTATTTGTATGCTAGGTTATAGGGGCTGTTGCTCATAGCTATGTAGTAGATTGGAATGAATGAGATGGATCCTGCTGGGGACCAATAGCGGGGTACCCGAAGGGGAGGAATTAATGGTCATTAACATTGATTCACCCAAGCTGTCAAGTGCGCGACTACAGCTCCAACTGACCCCTAGGCGCGCGGGTTCTGCCTCGCCCAACCGCTGGGGCACGAGCTCCGTCTCGCCCGACCTCTGGGTCAGAGTCCCCACCTCACCCGACCGCTGGGGGCAGGTTCCGCCTCGCTCAACCTCTGGGTCGGGAGCTCCGTCTCGCCCAGCCTCTAGGTCGGGAGCTCCGCCTCGCCTGACCCCTCAGGCATGGCTCCCGATGGAAGCCCATACCGTCGCCAACCACTACGGGCCAAAAAGTACAACCCAAAGGTCAAACTTCTGGCACCGTGTAGGGAGCGTGTACATCTCATCATGACTCGTGCCCGCGATATGTCACTCTAGGGAACTCACACCACCAACAGTGATGCACGTGTCGTCACTATGCTGCCTACTCCTTGTATGGTCGCTGACCAGAATGCTGGTCTACCGCATCACCTGCCAGGAAGGGATGGGACACCATGATCCGTTGACAATGCCAGGGCATGGCATCAACAGTGATCAGGCACCCAGCGTGGAGCCATCCTTGTCACCATCTGCGGTGCCAGTGGGACCTGCATAAAGGGGAAGAAAGGCATGGCGGTCCTAGAGGCCTTCTTTCGCTTGACTTTGTCCCTCTATCTCCCTCTTTCCTCCTTTGTAATCTGCTCATCCCCTTGGACTATAAAAGGGGAAGCAGGACGCCCCATGAAGGGGATGACTCTGCAAGCAAAAAAAGATAGCTGCATATGACATCATAGCAAAACACACACACACTGGAGACCTAGGATCCCGTCCCTCTCTCGCCCGTTTGTAACCCCTACTACAAACTTTAAGTGATAGTAATATGATCAGTAGCAACGAACTGGACGTATGGATGGATCCGAAATTTTTTTCTGATCGATTTTGATATATGGAACGTCGAAATCGGAGTTCGTATGCGAAAACTAGACCAGTTTTAAGAATTGGCTCCGAATTAGAGGACAAAACGGGAACAATGTGCACAAAACTGGTCACAACAACAAAGATTTGATGGAAACGATGGGGAAAAACACACGAACTAGACTCTAACACGACCTAACCAGCAACAAGACCTTGACTAGGACACAAACTCAACACGACGGACTCTGAAACTAAAATATGCAAAGACTATGGCGCGAAAGGTTCTAGGACAGGAAAAACGAGTGTGGCACTAGACTATAGGACGAATACGAAACACTCAAACTAGGGAATAAATGTGAACCTAACGGTATACCTTAGCTCTGATTACCACTTAATGGGAACGGGGATCCCGATCTTCCGTCAGGTGGTGGTAACTATCGTTGTGGCGGAGAATGACACACCGATTCAGCTTTAGATCGAAAGATCGAACCCTGCAATCTTAGCACCACAGCTCCTCTGGTTATCAACCGAGTCTCAGACCAGGTTGACCTCACCAAGAAGGCTAATCCCTGCCTGCGCAACAAAGAACACAAGCAAGAACAAAAAAGAACACAACCAAATTGCAGATGAATGATTAATCTCTCAAAGTTGGGGTCTCACAAACCGATGAACGGCGAAACTGTTCTTGACAGAATATTCTAACCAAAACTCAACCCTAATGGAGGGGCGGCGGCTATTTATGAAGACTCTAGGGTCGTGCAAGCCCCCTGGACACGCCCCTAATGGGCCCAAATACGATACACGGTCCAACGGACCAAAAGACGGTGTCGCAGCACCCTGACAGATTCTGGACACTGACTTGTTTCGATGATTCCCGTTGATTCTGAAGATATTTTAACATGAGACCACTTGGATTGGCTTTCTTATCAAATTAGCTTTCCATCCATATGTGGATCGCCAAAAACAGAGTTCGGATGCGTCCTGGGTGACCAGTTTAAGGCAGACTGGTCCTAGAGGCCGAGGCAGACTCGAAATCGTGTTGGACCGGGCCTTTGGTTCCTGTTGGACGTCCTTGCTGGTCATCTTCACCTCCACCACGTCCTCTAAGTCCTTCATGACCCTCTCTAATATTCCTAAGCAAGATAACATTATTAGGTAGTAGTCTATTCTCATAAGTATAAAAAGGATCGCTTAAGTACGAGCTCACCTCTAAATTAAGTTGACGCATTCGAGCCCGGGTCATTGGACCTTGCATGACGGTTGGAGGATCAGCGGGTATATCCGAAGGAGTGATGTCCTCATCACACACGGTAAAGTGCCTTTCCCAAACGATGAAGATTACAACTTAGACCCAAACACATATGACGGAGAGTTCTTTCAAGAAGAGGGACTAGAAGGGAGGTTTGAGATAGACTTAACTGAAGTGATCGGAATGGAAGTAGACAATGAAATGGTTATTGAAGAGGACGCCGGAGATGAGGTGCAAAATGTGAAGGACTTACAAATGCTTGAGCGATTACATTTAGACAATGACAATGGCAACATTGCTCATTCGGATAGTGTTGATTATTTCGACATGATTGATAGTGATGATGAGACTTATGATCCAGCTAATCCCGATCACGAAGATTATTTCTAATACATGTAATACTATTTTATTTTGTAATTACGTTTTGTTTATTTTGCATCTCTTTCTAAGTACTTCTTGTTTATCTGTGCTTATTGGTTTACTCTTTTTAATTACAGGTGATTGAAGATGATGGAGCACTTGGATTACTTGTGAACTTATTTGTGATATATTGTGAGACATGTGACGTTTGTGATATATATGTGACGTTTGTGATATATATGTGCTGTTGATGATATATATATGTGATGTTGGTGATGTTTGTTATATATATCTTTTGTTTGTTTGGATGGGATGTAAAAAACAAATTAAAAAGTCTGTTTTCAGTCACTTTGCCGAGTGCAATGGCCATGACACGGCATAGTGACTACCTGGGAACTATCTGAGAACATGCTTTGCCGAGTGCAAAGGCCATTGCACTCGGCAAACATCACAGATTTGCCGAGTACCATGGGACAGGCACTCGGCAAACATCACATGCTTTGCCGAGTGTCTTGCCGGCGGCACTCGGCACAGTGGCCACCTTTGCCGAGTGTCTAAGTCAACGGCGCTCGGCAATGCGGGGACCTTTGCCGAGTGCTTGACCTTGACACTCGGTAAAGCCATCGTCACGGTGGCGCTCGCCGTCACGGCCACTTTTCTTTGCCGAGTGTCGGATTGACACTCGGCAAAGTCTTTGCCGAGTGCCCGATAAAGTGCACTCGGCAAAGAGGTTTTTGCCGATAAACTGTTTATCGAGCGCCCTTTGCCGAGTGTAACACTCGGCAAAGGCTTTGCCGAATGTATATCGGCCTTTGCCGAGTGCCTGAGGCACTCGGCAAAGAAGCTGAATCCGGTAGTGTATATAAAACTTTGTGGATACATGCAGGGGCAGCAGGGGGGCTCTGTGGTCACCAAGGTTGGATTATGGGGTGGACCGGGGGGGTCGGCACAGGACATAACGGAGCCACCGAATCGTCTGCACAGCCTCACCTCGCGTTGGTGATGCAATTGACGCCATTGAGTTCACTTATACTGGCAAAGATGGTCAGGGGCAGACTGCTGGCCGATGGGGTGGACCTGGTGGCAATGCTCGAACAGTGAGTGAGTTTTTCTTTTTTACCTCTGGATTAAGCATACTGCAGGTCCATCATCTATATCATCCTCTGGATGGATCGGAGGTTACTAAACAGCTAGCCCCTGTCTTTATCTTCGTCACTCATGTGTGCAGATCGATCTTGGTGACACCGAGTATGTCAAGGAAGTTTTAGGAACATACGGCACATTTGAAGGTGTTACTACCTTAACCTCATTCAGACTTGTCACCAGCGCCAGAACCTGGGGGCCGCGGATCGAGAATGGAACACGTTTCAGCATCACAGCGCCGATCGGCGCAGCAGCATTGTAGGATTCTATGGACGTGCGGGAAGCAGGCTCGTCGATGTTATCGGTGTTTACTTGCGTCAACTTTAATTTGAACAGCAAGCTACCTAGCTACTACCTGCTGGATCGATTACCCTGTAATTTGGTCAGGTCTTGTGTCTATATATGGACGTCATCGTCCTGTATGTGTCAAATAAAGGCAGTGTTGAATCAAATAAATAAATAAATAAAATAAAGGCGGTGTTAGCCTAAACGTTGAAGCGGACTAAACGGTCAGCCATCATTTAGCTATTTTTGTTCGGACTTAACAACCATTTAAACGAACTGAACTTTTATTTTGCGAATAGACGAACTGAACTTTTATTACACGAGAGAAACAACTGAACGGTAAGAGTATATTACTTCTTACCTCGCAAAAAGAAAAGGTAAGAGTATATTCAATCTCGCCCCTCAAGCATAATGACCCTTAAGGGCATTCCATATTGTGGTATGATCAGTCATATTAAAGTTAATTAAACTTCACCCTTATATATCATTAATTATAATAATGAATTATCATATATACATAGAAGTTTATAAAAGTTTCAAGTTATGATAAATATAAATTTTAAATTTATTATAAATTAAACTTAACCTTTATGATTCGCCTAATTAGACATGGAGATATATAACTTTTAAATAGTTTAGATGAGATATATTATTAATTACATTGTTAATTAGTCATAGGTATATGTTTCAGATGGTACTTTGTTCTTCACGGATACAAATGTGTTGTTAGATATTTTACATTTTTTCCGAATACGGATATGGAATCTAATAGGGAATACTCATAGAAAACGAATTCGAATACATCCATTTAGGATCCATATTAAAATTAAATATGAATACATATGTCCACATTGACGTTAAACGGATACGAATATCTGCTGATTCGGATATTTAGACATCCGAATCCATCTCTATCCAAAACCTTGAGGCAATTATGGAGAGGCTCGCAGCCTGCAGTGGAGGTCCAGGGAGACCACCGGCCTCGCTCGCATATATATACAAAGTCAAGTCGCCAGCCCTGACTCACCGGCGTGTGGCGGAGCATACAACTGCGCCAGCGCATATGCTACGTGTGTGCACTACTGTCCTGACCATTGGAGGTTTAGAGTGTTGGTCTCTTCCTGGCTGGGCTCTAGCCAAGCTTGCGGATTATTTGTTACAATATGAGAGCCTACAGTACTGTTGTATGGGAAGATTTAGTGAATCATTAGGCTGAGCTACATACACTGACACATATCATATTGCCTAAAAAATTTGTTTTCTCACTGCTCAATTGATGTTGACAGCAGAGATGAGAAGGGCGCTGTAGCAAGAGTTTCTAAAAGTTAGGAGAAGACCAATATGCCACGAATAGATAGGGTGTTTGTAATTTGGGAGGGATTTGTTTGCCTCTCAATAAATTTGGAATATATATGTCACTAGAGAAAATAATGTCTTTTCATAAAGTTCCCATTTCACGATGCCTTTGAGTTTCACTGTTGGGCACTCGCGACCCTCGCACTACTGGAGGCGGGCTCTTAGCCGAGTGCCTGTTGCACTCGGCAAAGGCAGCTTTGCACTCGGCAAAGCCTTTGCCGAGTGCAACACTCGGCAAAGAGCCTCCGTCGAATCCCCTTCCAGTAAAGACTGCTTTGCCGAGTGCCAAATTTTGGGCACTCGGCAAAGGCTTTGCCGAGTGCCGTGCGGGCACTCGGCAAAGATTTGACGCCGTCTAATTTTTTTTTAAAAAAAACTCTTTGCCGAGTGCCACAACTCCGGCACTCGGCAAAGAAATCTGTTTTTTTTAACCTCTTTGCCGAGTGCCACAGCACCGGCACTCAGCAAAGGGTGTTTTTTATTTATTTTTTAAATTGTCTTTGCCGAGTGCAATGACCATTGCACTCGGAAAGCGTGTTTTTTAATTTTTTTTAAAATTTCATTGTCGAGTGCAATGACCATTGCACTCGGCAAAGCCACCTCTAATTTTTTTTTTGTTTTTTGCTTTTCCATTTAAACAACAATGCATATATATATAATAGAAACCACAATTCAACAGCAATAAATTACAAACCACATTTATATATTACAAATGACCAAATTTGTCCAAAATCCACAATTTATTACAAACCACAAGTTCATAGTCCACAAGTTCACAAGTTCGATACATAGAAACTACTCCGCAAGTGGCTCACGGCGACTGCGCCCCAGCGTGCGATCCCGGCGACGGTCCCGGTGCGGATGGCCCGACTTGCGATGCCGGCGACCCTCCGACCTAGTTCGACGCCGCCCCCGATGTCCGCTGCACAAAAAAGAAGATATTGCACGTGAGTGACAAGATAAAAATGTAAGGAGTTTGAAGAAAAGTTGAAAATTTCGGCAGCACCTCCCCTGCACGGGGACGTTTCCAAAACCTGCAAGAAAAATATCAGCACGAAGGCCGACAACCACATTTTCGGCACGAAGGCCGACACATCAACTAACCCGACACGAAGGCCCACACATCAACAAATCCGGCACGAAGGCCATCACCGTCAAATGCCTCCAAGCGTCGTCTCACGGCCTCCTCTCTAGGACGATAGGCTTCACCATGGGACACCCACCAAGTATAGTTTGGCATAAATCCATACTTGCAAAGATGCTGCACCATGACTTTCCTTGTTTTTCTTTTCTTGTTTTCACATTTGATGTAGGGACAGAACGTGTCTCTCGCTCCCTTAGCTGCCTTAAATGCATGGTCCAAAAATTTCTCGGTCTTATCCATCCATTCACGGGTGATTTGAGCCTGACTTGGGCGTCCCATGTACATCCACTCACGGTTATCCATCATCTAGCATATACACATAACGGAGTAATATAACCATCAGTTGCATCTGCACGGCGTGCCTACTGTCTAATAGGTGAGGATAGGTCCTAATCCCACCCGCGGATGCGTAGATGGGGTTAGTTTCCATGCTCTACTCCGATCTGAGACAGAATTTCGGCAGCACCTCCCCGTTGTTCTCCTGATACACGTCCTAGAAGGGAGAGTGTGTATCCGGAGAACAACAGTGAGGTGGTGCCGAAACTCCATCTCGGATCCGAGCAGAACATGGAAACTAACCCATCTACGCATCCGCGGGCTGTCCAAAAAACGTGGACAATCCGAAATAGATACGGTCATAGATATGCAGAGATCCGCATACCTCCAACCATATCTGTTTCAGACGGGAGACGCCTAACTAGGCTACACTGATCTACGTACTACAATGGTAAGGAAGAGAGCTCAATTATACCTAGGGTGGCGGTGGAGACAGGCTAGCGGCGTAGTGGCGAGTTGTTGCAGTGGCGAGTCGGCGCTGTGCAGGCAGGACCACAACGCTGACGAAGACAATCAGGGTCGCCGAGGTGCTCCGGGTCCCCTCCGACAGGTCCTGCTCTACAAAAGAAGAAAAACATCACTAAAAGTTGAAAATTTCAGCAGAACCTCCCCTGCACGGGGAGGTTTCCAAAACCTACCAGAAAAATCGTCGGCACGATGGCTGACGTCCACATTTGGGGCACGATGGCCAACACAACCACAAACCTGGCACGAAGGCCGTCAATGACATAAACGGCGCGATGGCTGACAACCCTACGGCTTTACCTTCTCCTCCGGCGAGGGCGGGGATGACGGCGTGGACGAACGGCGCGGACGACATGGACGAACGTTCATCCCCTCCACCTCGGCTTCCTCCCCCTCTCCCCTTCTCCTCCTTCTTCCTTTTTCTTCTCCTTCTTCCTCCTCCTTTTTCTTCCTTCTTCTTCCTTCTTCTCCTTCTTCCTCCTCCTTTTTCTTCCTTCTTCTTCTTCCTTCTTCCTTTTTCTTCCTCCTTCTTCTTCCTCCTTCCTCTTCCTGCTACCTTCTTCCTCCTTCCACCAGGGCCGCGGCGGGCTCGCCGGGGCCGCTGCCTTGGGCCGGCGTCGGGCACGCCGCTGCGGGGCACCGAGCAGCAGGGGCAGTCTAGAACCGGTGGCCGGAGGCCGATCGGGGTGGGGCGGGGCGGCGCCGGGGCGGGGCACGGCCGGGGCGGGGCGAGGGTGGGCAGGGGGCGCCGGCGCCGGGCGCGGCCGGGGCGCCCTGGATCCGGTGGCCGGAGGCTGGCCGGGGTGGGGAGGGGCGGCGTCGCGGCGGGGCGCGGTCGGGCCAGCGGCGCGCCGACATGGGGTTCGCGGGGCGGGTCGGGGACGGGGCGGCGCGGGGCGGTCGGGGACGTTGTGGAGTGGGGCGGGCGCGGGGCGAGCTGGCGGCGGCGAACGGCGGCGGGCATGGGGGTGTGCGTGCGTGAGTGTGTTGTGTGGAGTGAGTGAGTGTGTGGGCCGGCCCACACATTTAGTTAGGGTTTCCTCCTTTGCCGAGTGCCGGGCTGGGTCGACACTCGGCAAAGGCTTTTGTTTTTTTTTTAAAAAATTCTTTGCCGAGTGCCACTTCCCGGCACTCGGCAAAGGCCCTCTTTGCCGAGTGCCAGGGCCGACACTTGGCAATTTTTTTTTGTTTTTTTTGCCCCATTATTTTTTTGTAGACTTAATATATTATTTAAAACTCCATGTTCAAATTTGGCACAATTTTGACTTTTTTGTTATATTTCGTTAGTTTTTTTTGTTTCGTTGAATTTTATGGAATATTTCAAATTTGAACTGCAGGTGCATGGAATAATCGAATTTGGTCGTTCAAAAATGATATTTGGTGTATGTTGAGGCCGTATCCAGAAACTCACATGAAATTTTGAGCATCTTGTTGACGTAACATGACGAGGTACCTGCGGGAAAAGTGTATTTAAATTATATAAAATCCGAACGAAGTCCAAAAATGACGAAACTTGTCGGGGCGTCGTGTTATCGCATGTAGAGTCTATGGTAAAAAATTGAGAAGGTTTTGAGCTAGTTGCGATATCGGATGCCTAAAACCCAGACATCTCCACAAGTGATCACTTGGGCCCGCGTTGCCCCGCAGTCGCCCTTGTCCGGCAAGCCGCACCACCACCTCATCGCCGGCGCGCTCTCACCGTGGAGCCACCCGGTCCTGAGCATCGGCGCACGTGACCGAGGCACCATGCTTCTGCTCTGGCTGAGCCGCGTCCTCCGGCAGGTGCGCCTGGCATCAGGCAAGCAGTGAGGCCGCCTCCCCACCGCCGTCGACGAGCGCATGGTCGGATTCGATCGCCGGTCTATGGCTTTGCTCGGTGCTCTATTTTGAGAAGGTGAGGAAGCACAAATAGGATTCTTTATCGGGTCCATTTCACAAAAGTGCAAGACTCATAACTTTACAAGAAAGGGCTTAGTTAATTCGGGGAAAGTCCAAGGGTCTTAGTGCAAGATTTCCACCGCACCTAGGCTTGTCCGCACTGGGCCGGTCTGCTGCCGCTGTGCGTGGGCTGTTGCTGGGCCGTCGGCTGTTCTGGCTGGGCCGCTCACTCCCGTTCCCACGTTAGGCCGCTGCCTGTGCATCTAGGCCATCCGCGCCTGGGCCGCCTGGCCCCACTAGGCCGGCCTTGTGCCGCCGCGCTTGGGCCGCTCACGCCACGCATGCACTGTGCCCCACCTAGGCTGCCTTGCTGCTGGACCTCGCCGAGCAGGCCGCTGGGCTGATCCGGTGGCCGCTGGCCCTTTAGTTTTCTAAAGTGATTGTTAATTTAGTTTAGGATATAAATTATAAAATCAATATAAATTTGTGTATTTGTCCAAAAATGATGAAACAAATTTTGTTAGTCTTCTAAAAACATGATCTATCTGCTAGTATATTCTGTTCACATAGTTTGATAATATTCTTGGAAGCTATATAATTAATTTGAGATACTTAATATTATAAAAATATAAACTTGTTGGAATTGTTGTGATAAATTGGTAATAGTGTTGGATCTAAAATTTTTATAGTAGGTTCCTAGCAATATTAGCTGCTCACTGTAATTTTTGTAGCTCAAGAATAATTAGTTTACTAGATAGGTAATGATGCCCTATTTTGAATAAAGATTAAATTGATATAATGGAATAAAGAAACACCTTGGAATTGTATAACTAAAACATGGGTTGGGAAGTACTGCCTTATTTGACAACAGGGATACGTAGACCAGCGTTAGAGCTATGTCATTAGCTTGTGAGACGTGATCAGATTTCTAAGCTTTTCGACTGTCGTTGATTATTTACATCTATGCATTTGCATCAATACATATCATATAGGTTCGAGGATGGATCAACGGATCAATTGAAAGATGATTGGGAATCTGAGGATGGGGTAATGGTATTCTCTCTAGGAGACGATGCAATGGGCTTTCCATTCAGTTGATGGTGGATGATCTAAAGATGCAGATACTAACTTTTTAGTATATATCTTACCCAGGCAAGCCCCGGTGCATAACCCATACTTTTCTACACTTTAAATTATATTTGTGCATTAAGTTTTAAGGAGTTGAATGAAACCCACTCGCATATATAAACCTTTATCCCATGAGTCTTACTAGTATGACAGGATCATGTAGAATGCTGTGCTACAGGACTCCGATAGAAGTCGAGTGATTGCATGTCACTCGCGAGAGATAGGAAATATATTACTGTATTATTATCACTTAGAAAATATAAAATGGTGGAAAGGAAAATAGTAACCGAGCAGGGATATGGTTTGGGTATTGGTGGGTGTAAGAGGTTGTGTCCTGCGGCCAACGGGGCATAGCTTAGTTACACTGCTTTCCCTATCCGTGTCGGTCAAAGACCGACCATTGTATAAGACTCTAGGCAAGTCACAGATTTATTATCTCGAGCACATACTTGGGTATGGGCGCTTGGAAGACTTGTTACTCTCATGTCATGGATTTTGACTCTTTCTGGACTGACTGTCAGGGTGGTTTTTGGGTTAGGAGGTCCTTGCACCGCACTGAGTCCGGTGAAAGCTCTAGTTTGGTTTTGGTTAATTGATGAAACCCTAAGTGCTAACCTAGTTTATCAAAGTGATTATGAGATAGGTAGCACTACTCCAAGTGATGAAGCAATGACGAAGATCATGACAATGGTGATAGCATGGTGATGATCAAATGCTTGAACTTGGAAAAGAAGAAAGAGAAAAACAAAAGGCTCAAGGCAAAGGTATAAAATGTAGGAGCCATTTTGTTTTAGTGATCAAGACACTTAGTGAGTGTGATCACATTTAGGATAGATAGCCGTACTATTAAGAGGAGTGAAACTCGTATCGGAATGCGGTTATCAAAGTGCCACTAGATGCTCTAACTCATTAAATATGCATTTAGGATCTAGTGGAGTGCTAACACCCTTGAAAATATTTGTAAAAAAAGGCTAACACATGTGCGCAAGGTGTTTGCAGGGTTGAGATGTCTATTTTCTATTGCGCCGGATGCAAAATTCTTGGTGGTTGGCACACTTGAGCAAGGGTGAAGAAGTTAGAGTTGAAATGGAGTTGGTCGAAATGATGCTGGCGTCGGTCTACTGACCGGACGCTGGGTCACTCAGCGACCGGACGCTGAAAGGCTGCGTCCGGTCGAGCTGGCAGAGAGGTCGCCAGTTTCGGTGTTGCACCGGACGCTGGACCTGAGATGCACCAGACGCTGGTTTCTGCGTCCGGTCAAACTGACATGTCTGCACAGTGGCTAAGGGTTGAGCACCGGACGCTGGCTGCGTCCGGTCAAGGTGGACCGGACGCGTCCGGTCGGAAAAATATGCCTCGGGGAGCTTACTGGAAACGACCGGACGCTGGGGCTTCAGCGTCCGGTCAGTTTTGACCGGAGCGTCCGGTCAACTTCGTAGCCGTTGAAATCTGACGAACAGCGTTTGAAGCTGGTGACGCGTGGCGTCCATCGGGCGACCGGACGCTGAGGGCCAGCGTCCGGTCGGTATGACCGGAGCGTCCGGTCAGAGCGTGTTTTGCCCAGTGAAGGGGTACAACGGCTCTATTTGATGGGGGCTCTATTTATAGCCCCATGGCCGGCTCAAGGGGTAACTCTTGCACATTTTCATTGACATAGCAACCTTGTGAGCTTAGCCAAAGCCCTCCCACTCATCTCCATCATTGATCCATCATCATTGTGAGATTGGGAGAGAATCCAAGTGCATTGCTTGAGTGATTGCATCTAGAGGCACTTGGTATTCGTGTTGCGCTGCGGATTTCGCTTGTTTCTCTTGGTGGTTGCCACCACCTAGACGGTTGGAGCAGCGGTGGAGGATCGGCACGAGTTGGTGATTGTTCGTGGCCGTCTCCGGTGATTGTAAGGGGAGTTGTACCTTCCCCGGCGGAGTGCCGAAAGGTAACTATAGTAAATTGCTCGTGTCATTAAGTTACCTCACTTGTGGGTCGGTTCTTGCGGTGTCCTATCGTGTGGACGAGGTTTGTGAAACACCTCTTAGCCGCCGAACCACCAAGTGTTGGTCGACACAACGGGGACTAGCGTGTTGGCAAGCACGTGAACCTCGGGAGAAAAATCGGTTGTCTCTTGTCATTTGCATTCTCCCGGTGATTGGCTTGATCTTCATCTTGTGATTGGTTCATCCCCTACACGGTGGTATAATCACCCTACTTACTTATTTACATTCTTGCAAACTAGTTGATACAAGCTCTTTAGTGTAATTAGAATTGAGAGCTTGCTTTATTATTTACATTCATCTAGTTGAGCTCTTTGGAGTAGCAAGTTTGTGTGCCTAAGTAATCATTGCAACTAGAATTGTTGGATAGGTGGCTTGCAACCCTTGTAGAGCTAGAGCAAGTTTGCATTACGCTATTTGTCATACTAATCAAATTGCTCTAGTTAATTTGTAGATTTTGAAATAGGCTATTCACCCCCCCCCTCTAGCCATATTGGTGTTGGAGTCCTAGTTTGGACGGAGACCTGGACCCCATGATAGGAGGGTAGTGAGTTGGTCCTGCTTGTGCCTAGGGTACAAGCGGGGCGTGTGTTTTCGAGGTACCTAGTTGGGGCATTGATTCGTGAATCGCCGGGCGATCCGGTATGATTTGTCGATGGTCTAGCACCATAGTAAGAACTAGAAGATGAAAGATGGAAAAAAAGAACTCTGATTGCTTACCACCTGCTTGAAAGTAACATAGGTGCTTACATATAATGGTTAGTTAATGAACTAATGCACTACTAATAAAAATCGAATATAAGAACGCAGGCTTAGTAATGCTTCCTGCAGATGCAATAAACCCACAAGCTAGATAGCCTTACATATCCTTAGAGTCTTTTCTTTTCTCCTGTCGAGTAAGTCTTGCTGAGTACAATTAAGTACTTAGGGCTTTATTTCCCCCTGTTGCAGGTGAAAGGCGGATGCTAGAGCTGACCCTTGTGTGCGGATTCCTCCTAGTGAGCTCAGAGAGGATTCCTTTACGCTGCGATCATAGTTTTTATTTATAACTCTCACTAAATGTTTTTATAAATAAAAGTTTTATAATCTGTTGTCATAAGTTTATATATCGATGTTTCATCATGTCATGAATAGATATTTATTTCCATTGTAATTCTGATCACATGTTTATATTCCGTTGTTCAATTAAATTGTTTATAACTCTGATAATATGATTATATTCCGCTGTTATAACAATAAATATTACACTCTGATGTTGTATTAAAGGTGATGTAAGAAATGGTTAAAATGATGTAAGCTTTATTCTCTCATTTGTGATCCTGATGGAAAAATATGGATTTTTTGGTTCTCCCTTGGAGTGCGCCCGATTGGACCGCGTAATTTAGTATTCTCCCTTGAGTGTTTAGTGTCTAATGGAAGACAAGCACTACTGGGAGACATTAGATTTGGCGGTTCTGTCACAGTAACATTGTTTACAAAATTTACATCTCTCTTATAGTTTCATAAATTATAAGAGAGATATGTAACATTTGTTGTGAATAATGTTACTACCACTATATCTGATGAGTAAATGATCAAATGACCAAAATAGAAGTTGTAGATCTCAGAAAGTTATGAAACTTTGTAGTTGACAACTTTTTTATTTGAAATCATCTTGTCAAGGAAAACTACGTTTGAATTTCTAAAATTTGAATTTCAAATTTTGTAAATGACCTCAGATGGAGAAACTGCCAAAATGGAAGTTGTAGATCCCAAAAAGTTATAAAATATTGTAGTTGACAACTTTTTGATTTAAAATAATCTTGTCAAGAAAACTATGATTGAATTTCCAAAAATTTGAAATTTGATTTTTTTAAAGCACCTCGGATGGACAAATAGCAAAAACAAAAGTTATAGATCTCGAAAAGTTATGAAACTTTGTAGTTAACAACTTTTGCATTTGAAATCATCTTGTCATGGAAAACTATGTTTCAATTTCTCAAATTTGAAATTCAAATTTTGTAAACGACCTCGGATGGAGAAACTACCAAAATAAAAGTTGTAGATCTCCAAAAGTTATAAAACTTTGTGGTGGACAGCTTTTTCATTTGAATTCATTTAGGGTCCCAAATACTCATTTTAAAATCAGATGAATAGACAACTTTTTGATTTGAAAACATTTTGTCATGCAAAACTGTGTTTGAATTTCAAAATTTTAAAATTCAAATTTTGTAAACGACCTCGGATGGAAAAACTTCCTAAACTAAAAGTGTAGATCTCGAAAAGTTATGAAACATTGTAGTTGACAACTTTTTGATTTGAAAACATTTTGTCATGCAAAACTGTGTTTGAATTTCAAAATTTCAAAATTCAAATTTTGTAAACGACCTCGGATGGAAAAACTTCCTAAACTAAAAGTGTAGATCTCGAAAAGTTATGAAACTTTGTAGTTTACAACTTTTTGATTTGAAAACATCTTGTCATGCAAAACTGTGTTTCAATTTCAAAATTTTAAAATTCAAATTTTGGAAACGACCTCGGATGGAAAAACTTCCTAAACTAAAAGTGTAGATCTCGAAAAGTTATAAAACTTTGTAGTTTACAACTTTTTTATTTGAATTCATTTAGGGCCTCAAACATGCAATTTACACTCGGTTTAGTATAATATATTGGGAACTAAAACGGAATCCAGACACAAGTGAGAGTGTGGTGTAGTGGTAGAGGAGGTACGTGCACAGCGGGAGGTCTCGGGTTCGAATCGCGTCGGCCGCGTAGCCATGAAATATACGCGAAAAATGTCAGAGATGGGTGGGCGCTGGCCGGTGGGGGCCTCCATCGATAAAAAAAAATTCTATTTTTTTTGGGTAAAAATCCCATTTTTTTCGGGTTTTTTTCGGTTTCAACTTTGCCGAGTGTCGGGCACTCGGCAAAGGCTTTGCCGAGTGCCCGATAAAAGACACTCGGCAAAGTTGGCTTTGCCGTCACTGTTTTTGGCGAGTGCTGTTCGCCGAGTGTTACACTTGGCGAACCATTTACCGAGTGTTTTATGTATTTTGCCGAGTGTTTCGGACACTCGGCAAACTACAGGAGTCCGGTAGTGGTTAGGCACTCGGCAAAGGGTTTTTTTAAAAAAAATTCTTTGCCGAGTGCCCTGTGACCTAGCACTCGGCAAATTAATTTTTTTTGTTTTTTTCGGCCAAATTTTTTTTCTGGAGCCTTGCTACAGTAATTAAAACTCCATTTCAAAATTTGGGACAATTTTGAGTTTTTTTACTATTTCCTTAATTATTTTTGTTTCTTTGAATTTTTCTGACTATTTCAAATTTGAACTGCATGTACATGAAATAATGGAATTTGGTCATTCAAAAAATGGTATTCATGATGTTTGGCGTATGTTGAGGCCAAATCCAGGAACTACCGGAAAAACGTCCTTTGCCGAGATCCGAGATTTTTGCCGAGAGCAAAAACGCGGGCTCTCGGCAAAGAAAACGTTTGCCGAGCGCGGCTCTCGGCAAACATCGGCCGTCGGCAAGTGACATGATTGCCGTGAGCCTGCATCTCGGCAAGCAACAACTCTCGGCGAAGTGGGCCGTTTTGCCGAGAGTCGCGCTCGGCAAAAAATGCCCGTCGGCAAAACGGTCCTTTGCCGTAGGCCGCGCTCTCGGCAAAATCAGGCTCTCGGCAAAACATTGTCGTGGGCCCATAGCCGTGACCTGCCCTGACGGTGTCACCGCTTTGCCGAGAGCCCCTCCGTTACTGCTCTCGGCAAAACTCTTTGCCGAGAGCCCCTCCCAGGCTCTCGGCAAATGTGGTTTCTATATTTCATGTGCATGTGTTTCTCTTCTCCTAACTCTCTCCAATTAAATTATTTTTTCTTTCATATGCCCCAAACTTTTTTCTCTATAGACATACTACAGGTTGTACTCAATATTAAAATTTTGTGTATTTTTGTAATTATTTGCTATATATAATTAATTAATTGCATTTCAAGGAGTTTTTTTAATCGATTAAAATTTGAACAGCGATTGATTTAAACACGGGAAAAAAATAAGTAGAAAATTATATTCATGCTATTTATGCATTATTGAGGGCAAATAACATCTTTTTGACGTTTTTTTCACCTTTTCTTTTACGAATCGAAGACCACGAACATATGTCGCCCAACGATTTAAAAATTCTTAAAAAAGGAAACAAAGTCGGAAAATTGTGATATTTGCAATGAAGTCATGGTATCACACTTGGAGGCTGTGGTAAAAAATTGAAAATATTTCGCACAAGTGGTTGCGTATGATTCTTACAATCTGAGACATCTCCGAATAAGTTTCATAAAGTTGAGAAGGATCCATTAGGATTTTCAAACAATGTCACGGTCGAATTAGTTTTGGAGTTCCAAACTTTTTGTATAGCCATTAGAGAGCATAAGTTGTAACATGGCAAAATTTCATATTTTTCCAGAGCCGTTTGCTGTTTATTAATTTTTTTTTGGATATTATTTGCCGAGAGCTTCAGGGGATTGCTCTCGGCAAAGGCTCTTTGCCAAGAGCAACTAGGCCCGCTCTCGGCGCAGATTTCTTTTTTTTACGTGGCCTAGATCAATGGTTTGCCGAGAGCTGCTCTCGGGAAAGATTTAATTTTTTTTAGAAATATCATTTTTTGTTCAGTTTGCCGAGAGCTACTCTCGGCAAATAATAATTTTTATTTTTTTAATATTTTTTTGTGCAGTTAGCTAGTTAAAAAAATTCGAACAAAATTTGAAAAAAAAACTTTACCGAGAGTCGGATCTAGGGGCTCTCGGCAAAGGGGGAAGGTTTGCCGAGAGCCTCCCAGATCTGGCTCTCGGCAAAGTGGCTTCAGACACTTAACCATTTCGGCGCCTTATCTCTCTCACTCTTCACGCACACACTCACACAGCCGCCGCCGCGAGGAGCGCCGCCATCGCCGCAAGGAGCGTCGCCCAGCTCGGTGTGCCGCCGCCGCGAGCCTCGCCGTCGCCCGAGCCCCCTCGCCGCTGCAGCCTCGCAAGCCCGCTCTGGTTCGCCCCAGCCCGCCACGCCCGGCCGCACGCGCTGCCGCCGCCGCTCCGCCCGAGCCTCGCGCGCCACCGCAGCCCGACCAGCCCGCCCCATCCCGCCACGTCCGCCCGCGCGCGTCGGCGGCGGCCGCCGGCTTGCCCCAGCCCCGCCACGCACGGCCGCGCGCGCCGCGGCGGCCGCGCTCGCTGGTCGTGCCCTCCACGGCCGGCCAGCCCGTCCAAGCCCACCCAGCCCTAGCCACGCCACGCCCCGGCATCGGCCGCGCCCCTCCTCGCCCGCCCCACCGCGCGCGCCCCTCCTCGTCCTCGACCTCGGGCTCGTCCTCGCCCACGCCCTGACTCGCCCTCGTGCGCGCCCCGACTCGCCCTCGTCCTCGCCCGCGCCCTGACTCGCCCTCGCGCGCGCCTCGACTCGCCCTCATCCTCGCCCTCGGCCTCGTCCTCACCGTCGGCCTCGCCCTCGGCCTCATCCTCGCCGTCGGCCTCGCCCTTGCCCTCGCCGCGGAGAGGAACAAGGTATACTAAGTAGTATTAGTGGTAGTAGTAGTTAGTAGTTGTAGTAGTAGTCTAAGTAGTACTAGTGGTAGTAGTAGTAGTCAGTAGTTAGTAGTTGTAGTAGTAGTTAGTAGTTGTAGTAGTGGTAGTAGTAGTGGTAGTAGTAGTTAGTAGTTGTAGTAGTAGTTAGTGTAGTAGTAGTTGCATTAGTTAGAGTAGTAGTTGTAGTAGTGTTAGTAGTAGTTAGTAGTTGTAGTAGTGGTATTAGTAGTGGTATTAGTAGTAGTTAGTAGTTAGTAGTTGTAGTAGTGGTATTAGTAGTGGTAGTAGTAGTTAGTGTAGTAGTAGTTGTAGTAGTTAGAGTAGTAGTAGTTGATAATTAAGCTGCATGTGGTTCCTTGATATAAATGTGGTTGTCGGCCATCGTGCCGTGGTTTTCTTTCAGGTTTGGAAACCTCACCGTTCAGGGGAGATGCTGCCGAATTTTTGAGTTGACGTTATTTTGCTTCTTTCTTTCTTTTTGTAGGAGCCGAGTCGGAGTACCCCGGTGTCCCTAGGTCTGCCCGCACCACGTCGCCTCGCCACTGCACCGACCCGCCACGGCCCCGCTAGCCTGACTTCACCGCCACCTAAGGTATAACCACTCTTTCTTTGTCCTGGTCATGTATCTCCACGTAACCCAGTTAGGTGTCTCCCGTTCGAAAGAGATACGGTTAGAAATATGCAGATCTTTGCATATCAATAACCGTATCTGTTTCGAATTGTCCACGTTTTTTTGGACAGCCCGAGGATGCGCAGATGGTGTTAGTTTCCATGGTCTGCTCCGATCCAAGACAGAGTTTTGACAGTACCTTCCTGTTGTTCTCCGGATACACAATCTCCCTATCGGGACGTGTATTTGGAGAACAGCGCGGAGGTGCTGCCGAAATTATGTTTCGGATAGGACCAGACCATGGGAACTAACACCATCTATGCATCCTCGGGTGGGATTATGACCTATCCTTACCTATTAGATGGTAGGAACGACGTGTAGATGCAAGTCCATGGTTATATTTATTACTTGGTGATATATATGTTAGAGGATGGATGACCGTGAGTGGATGTACTCGGGCCACCGGAGCGCCTGTGAGATTACCAGAGAATGGGTCGACAAGACCGAGGCTTTCATCAAGCAAGTATTTGACTAGGCTCCCGGAGCGCGTGCCGTTTTTTGTCCCTGCATCAACTATAAGAACAGAAAGAGGCAGACAAAGGAGGTGATGACTTCACATCTGGCTAGGCATGGATTTACGAAAAACTATACCCAGTGGACCCACCACGGTGAAGCCGATTGTGTGAGAGAGGAGGTGGTGAGACCACGTGTCGAGGATTACAATGCTGATGCCGGGGTAGCAGCTTGGTTATATGACTTTCACGAAGCACACTTCGCTGACGGACATAGGCAGCAGGAGGAGGAGCCAGAGGCAAGCGCAAAGGCGTATTACGACATGTTGTCTATGGCAGGGAAACCCCTTCATGGCCACACACAGATTTCAAAGCTTGATGGCATTTCACGCTTAATGGCCTTAAAGTCCTAGTTCAACCTCAGTCGAGAGAACTTTGATGAAATGTTGACAGTTATTGGCTCCATCCTTCCAGCCGGTCACCTTCTGCCACAGAACATGTACAAATTGCAGAAGGTCCTTCGTGCACTTAAGATGCCATATGAGTAGATACATGCTTGTCCGAAGGGCTGCGTCCTCTTTAGAAAAGCACACGCAGATGCAAAGTACTGTCCAAAGTGTAAATCCTCTAGGTATCTGGAGGTAGACTCTGGTGATGGTGAGAAGAGGTAGAGTCCGTACCCCGTGAAAATCCTATGGTACCTTCCATTCATACCGAGGATCCAACGGCTATTCATGACAGAGGAGTCCGCAAAACAGATGATATGGCACAAAAATGGAAAAAGATACAGTCCTGAGAAGATGGTACATCCAGCCGATGGTGAAGCATGACATCACTTTGATAACATTCATCGTAACAAAAGTGGGGAGGCACGTAATGTGCGTGTTGCACTGGCAACAGATGGGTTCAATCCTTATGGAATGATGGCTGCCCCATACACTTGTTGGCCCGTGTTTGTTATCCCTCTCAATCTCCCCCCTAGCGTCTCCTTCCAATGACAGAATGTGTTCTTGTCGTTGATAATTCCAGAACACCCTGGGAATAACATGGGTGTGTTCATGGAGCCTTTGTTCGATGAACTGGTCCATGCTTGGGACCATGGTGTATGGACATATGATCGAGCTACAAAGACAAACTTCAACATGCATGTTTGGTATCAATACTCCATGCATGACTTCCTAGCATATGGGATATTCAGCGCTTGGTGTGTTCACGGGAAGTTTCCATGCCCCTTGTGCAAGGCAGCTCTACAGTTCAATTGGCTGCAGAAGGGCAGCAAATATTCCGTGTTCGACAAACATCGACAATTCCTCCCTACTGAGCATCCATTCAGACGAGACATCAAGAACTTTACTAAAGGTGTCATGGTTACAGACCCCGCACCACAGATGATGACCGGTGCCAAGGTTCATGATCAGATAGATGCTCTCCGAATCAATGAAAAAGATGGTAGGTTCGTGGGATATGGTGAGGAGCATATGTGGACTCATAAGTTGCCCTTGATGATGCTCCCCTATTATAACGACCTTCTTCTTCCACACAACATTGATGTAATGCACACCGAGAAGAATGTTGCCGAGGCGCTTTGGGCAACGATCATGGACATTAAGGATAAGACGAAGGACAATGTAAAGGCGAGACTGGACCTGGCAACGATATGTGATAGACCAAAGCAACACATGCAACCTCCTAGAAGCGGCAAGAAATGGACAAGGCCTAAGGCCGATTACAGATTGAAACCGGAACAAAAGAGAGAAGTATTAGAATGGTTCAAAACATTAATGTTCCCTGATGGGTATGCAGCGAATCTGAGGAGGGGAGTGAACTTATCTACCTTGCGAATCAACGGCCTAAAGAGTCATGACTATCACATATGGATTGAGTGTCTTCTTCCGGCGATGCTCCGAGGCTATGTCCCTGAGCATGTGTGGAAGACGCTAGCCGAGTTGAGCTATTTCTTTCGCCAGCTTTGTGCCAAGGAGTTATCTCGTAGCGTGGTTGCAGAATTGGAAAAAATAGCACCTGTGTTGCTCTGTAAGTTGGAGATGATCTTTCCACCCGGCTTCTTCAACCCGATGCAGCATTTGATTCTGCACCTCCCGTATGAGGCATGAATGGGGGGGGCATGTAGGCCCGTTGGTGCTATCCAATCGAGAGATGTCTAAAGGTTCTTTGGAAGAAATGCAGAAACAAATGCAAAATCGAGGCTTCCATGGTGGAGGCATTCATTCTAGAGGAGGTTACTAACTTCACACAAGCATACTATGGTGACAAGCTTCCTAGCGTGCATAATCGCCCCCCTCGTTACAATGCTGGTGAAAATCAATCAAAACTCAGCCTTTTCCAAGGGCAACTTGGAAGTGCGAGTGATGCGACCTCATTGTTGTTGAAAAACGAAGAGTGGCTCACAATCATTATATATGTGTTCACCAATCTTACCGAAATGGAGCCGTACATGCAGTAAGTGGCTTCTTGCACGAACTTGTTAATTAAATATGCCGTCAACATTCTGCATCCAACCTCCTTGTTTCTCGTTGTTACAGGGAGTTTATTAATGAGAACTGGCATCTATCAAGGGAACCTACCCTGCAAGAATGTGACACCATTCTTCATCAGGGTGCGGGAAATGGAATCTCCAATTTTATTTCTTGGTTCAAACAAAAGGTACTATGCAATTTAGCTCGTTCGCCGATTGACATTCCCAGTTGCTTGTACATTCCAATTTAACGATCTATCCTCCTTGACCTTGCAGAGCCAAACCGATTTGACTATGAATCCAGAGTTGAGACAGGTTGCCAATGGCTTTGAACATAGGGTCAAGTCATTTTCTGGTTATGATGTGAATGGATACCGATTTCACACAACAAGACACGAGCAGAGCCGGCCCAATCGAAGAACCACGAATTCTGGAGTTTTTACTGGCGGCCTTGATGGGGCCGAGTATTATGGAAGAATTGAAGAAATATACGAACTTAGGTTTCATGGTCGCAAACCTCTTAACCCTGTCGTATTCAAATGCCATTGGTTTGATCCTCAAGAAACGAGACGAAGTCCTTCCCTTGGGCTAGTAGAAATTCGACAGGATTCCGTCTATGGCGGAAAGGATGTCTATATTGTGGCTCAACAGGCCACACAAGTTTATTATCTCCCCTACTCATGCCAAAGGGACCCTCGTCTTCAGGGTTGGGATATTGTGCACAAGGTATCGCCGCACGGTAAAGCACCTTCCCCAAACGCCGAAGACTACAACTTCGACCCAAACACATATGATGGAGAGTTCTATCAAGAAGAGGGCCTACAAGGGACTTTTGAGATTGACTTAACCGGAGCTATGGAAATGGAAGTAGACAATGAAATGGATGTTGATGTGGACAAGGGGGATGAGGTGGAAAATGCGAAGGACTTGGCGTTACTTGAAGGATTACATATTGGCAATGGCAATGATGACATAGTTGCTCCTTTGGAAAGTGTTGAACATTTCGACATGGCTGATAGTGATGATAAGAGATATGATCCAGCTAATCCCGATGGGGATGATTATTTCTAATACATGTAATATTATGTTATTTTTTAATTATGCTTTATTTATTTTGCATCTCTTTATAATAATGTCTTGTTTATGATCCATCTAATCCGATCTTATTGTTTATGTCTTGTAGGTGATTGTGCAAAGATGGCGAGCCGCAGAGCTTTGCGGGCGGTCAGGTCGCTTTAAGACATGGGGGGTAGTACACCAGGGCCCTCAGGTGAAGCTGCGGGGTCGGCACCACCTCAGGGGAGGAGGAGGAGGGTGGCCTCAGCCTGTAGCAGCAGCAGCACCAGAGCCCAAGGAGGAGTGGGAGGAAGAGCAGGTGGACGAGCAGGCTCAGCAGGGAGGGGACGAGCTGTAGGCCGAGCAGGAGGCCGAGCAGCTGGACGAGCAGGAGGAGCGGGAGGACAAGCAGGAGGCCGAGGCAGGAGGTTCTAGTTCCACCGGAACCTCGGGTGTCTACCAACGAGGTCCGGCGAGCCTACCTGAGCGGCCGATACCTGAGGCTCTACGCCCGGTCATTCGACCTGTTGGGCAAAAGTACGTAACTTTTACATTTTTTCGCTCCTACATATGATAGAATCACAATGGAAACTAACATTTTTTCTTAATCACTTACGCAGGTCTTGGAAGGTCATGGTCCCAGGTGCTCACAAAAGGTTGCCCAATGGCATCCTGGGTCTTCTCTGCAGGGAACACTCCTAGGCTTGGTTCGCTACGCCAAAGCTCTGGAGCTGGCCTACACATACGAGCACTACGTCGCTGCCCCTGATGCGGAGGACGAGATGGGCCGCACGTACGAAAGCGTGGCGGAGCGGGTTATGTGCGAGTTTTGGGTAAGTCTTCCTCCCACTACTTTACTCAATACATTGCATTCGCTAGAGTTTCTTGAACCAGTGTATTGATACATCTTTTCTATATGCAGGACTTCTTCAAATGCGCCGAGGGCTACAAGGCAAGGGCGGCCAAGGCGTCGACCAAATCTTTTAGAGGTTGCATCTCAAACATGCATTACGAGGCGCGGCTCTAGGCCATCATCGATTACTGTGCCATCTACGAGCATCGGAAGGTAAAGAAAGAAGATGCAAGATTAATGCATCTGACCAAAGAGCAGTACCTGAAGGTAAATATACAACATCAATATTGATTTCTTCTGAGATTGGGTAGGCTTGAATTGTTCTTATATCTGTCAATGTACTTGATGTCGTACAGGTGCCTCCTGGCTGGTGCGCCAATAAAATGTGGGCCTATCAGATGATGGTCGACAGGTGGGTGAGTGGCAATTGGGCGGATAACCACACCGTCCTCCAGGAATGACGTTTGCTGATGCCAGGTGTATCACACCACTAGGGCAACCTTAACATCCACAAATTCAGGGCTAGATGGGTACGTGACTTGGTGTAGCTTCATTTATTCTTTCAGACGTTTATTCCTGCATGATTTATAATCGTCTTGTTGTTTTTCTCGCAGTCGGCTACACATCAAAACCAGCCATGCGGAGAGCTCAAGTCATGGGTTCTGGCCCATAAGGGCAAGGCGACAGACAACATCAACTAGAACCCGAACGACCCAGCCGAGTCGTTCACCAACGAGAGCATCCCCGAGCGCATCAGTCAGTACACCGAGGCAGCAAGGGGAGTCCATGGGGCAGACTAGGATCCGCACACCACGTACATTGACGGCGACATCATCATGAGGGTGGGAGGAGGCAAGAAGCATGGGCGGTACCTCATCGGCAATAGCACGCTCGACCCGCACACCACTCCCACTCTCTCACAGGTCCGGATAAGCAGCACGAGCAGTAGCGTGCCCATACGCCCAAGGCAGGACACTTTGACGCATCGTGTGGCAGCACTACAGGTTATTTCTATTTTATTCGTCGTTCATTGGTTTTACATTCCTCGAAATTGCTTGTAACAATGCGGTGAAAAATTATAGGCCCAGGTGCATGCGCTCGAGGAGCATAAGGCTAGGGTGGAGGAAGAGCGACAAAGGGAGCGGGAGGCCGAGCGATAGAGGTGGGAGGCCGAGCGAGCGAGGTTTGACGCCTTGGCTCAGTACGTGGCAAGTCTTGGCATCACGATGGGTCGTCCAGCGCCACTAGAGCTGTTCGCTCCTCCACCGCCTTACCCATACCCACCTTACTCATACGCGAGTTCAACTTCTCTAACAAAAGCTCTTTACTATGCATGTCGGCCATCGTGCCGTTGATATGTGATGGGAGGCCTTCGTGCCGTTGATATATATGTGTGCCGGCCATCGTGCCGTTGATATGTGGTGGGCGGCCATCGTGCCATTGGTTTTCTTGCAGGTTTTGGAAACCCCACCGTGCAGGGGAGGTGCTGCCGAAATTTTGATGTGTCTAGGCTTAGATTACAATTTTATACCTAGTTCTATAAATTTTGACTTGTCTACGATTAGATTACAATTATATGCCTTAGTATTACTATAATTACTAATTTTTCTTCTCCTTTGTGCAGAATCAATCGGCGGGTTCGAATGATGTGCCTAAGCAGCCGCCGTCGGGAGGGTCGTGGCACCAACCGTATCCACAACTTCCGCCGCGTCAGCAGCCGTCAGGAGGGTCGGGGTACCAGCCGTATCCACACCTTCCGCCGCAGCAGCCGCCGCCGTCGGGAGGGTGGGAGCCTGTTGTTCTTCATCATGTATTAGCATTTTGTGACATGAACTTGGGTGAGATGAACTTAGCACTTTGAGATGGACATGTGTTGTTGGATTTGAGATGTTTAGATGGATTATAATGTGAGACATGTGATGTGGATGACATATTTGTGATATATGTGATGTGGATGATGTGTTATATTTGTGAAATATGTGTTGTTGAAGCTGGAAATATAAACAAAAATAAAAAAATGCTCTCTGGACTCTTTGCCGAGAGTAGGGCTCTCGGCAAATCTGCCTCTTTGCCGAGAGCTTGGTGGTCGGCTCTCGGCAAACCTATTTTTTTTGAAAACCACCTCGACCGCAAATCTTTTTTTTAACAATTCTTTGCCGACGGTCGCTCTCGGCAAAGAAGTTCTTTGCCGACGGTCGCTCTCGGCAAAGAAGCTGTCACACCGTTAGCGATCGTTTGGCCGTTACTAGGGCACGCTAGTTTGCCGAGAGCTAGAGTTTGCCGAGAGCCTTGCCATTACTCTCGGTAAATATTTTGCCGAGAGGGGCTCTCGGTAAAGAATCCTTTGCCGTTAGATGTTTTGCCAACGGCTCTTTGCCGAGAGCTGCTCTCGACAAATAGTTTGCCGAGCGTCAACTCGTCTTTGCCGGCCGAGAGTCCGGTAGTGCGAGTGCTTTCTGTCGGGCACTCGGCAAAGGCAATCTTTGCCGAGAGCCGGACCCAGCGGCACTCGGCAAAGATAGGCCGTCAACAAATCTGCCTTTGCCGAGAGCCGGACACTCGGCAAACTTTAGCTGTCGGCAAAAATTTTCCTTTGCCGGGTGCCGGGCGCTCGACAAAGATTGGCCGTCGGTAAAAAAATCTTTGCCGAGTGCCCGACACTCGGCAAAATTTGGCCGTCGGCAAAGATGGCCGGCATGACGGCGGCCACCTGCCGTCAGCCTTTGCCGAGTGCCCCGCCGTTAGGCACTCGACAAAGAGTTTTTTAAAAAAAAATTCTTTGCCGAGTGCCTTGTGACCTAGCACTCGGCAAAGGCTTCTTTGCCGAGTGCCAAGGTTAGCACTCGGCAAATTAATTTTTTTTGTTTTTTTGGCCAAATTTTTTTCTGGGGCCTTGCTACAGTAATTAAAACTCCATTTCAAAATTTGGGACAATTTTGAGTTTTTTTACTATTTCCTTAATTATTTTTGTTTCTTTGAATTTTTCCGACTATTTCAAATTTGAACTGCATGTACATGAAATAATAGAATTTGGTCATTCAAAAAATGGTATTCATGATGTTTGGCGTATGTTGAGGCCAAATCTAGGAACTCGCATGAAATTACGAGCATCTTGTTGTCGTAACATGACGATGTACTTGCGGGAAAAGTGTATTTAAATTATATAAAATCCAAACAAAGTCCGAAAATCACGAAACATGTCGAGGTGTCTTGTTATCGCATGTGGAGGCCGTGGTAAAAAATTGAAAGTTTAGAGCAAGTTGTGACGTCGGATGCCTAAAAGCCAAACATCACCACATGCGATCGGGGCCAGGGCAAGTTGTCTTGTTGCACGTGGAGAAAGTTTGGAGCATTTGTAGAATTCCCAGCTTTGCCGAGTGCCAAGGCCAGGGCACTCGGCAAAGATTTTTTTTAAAAAAAATATTTGTCGAGTGCCGCCTTGACAGGGCACTCGGCAAAGAAATTACGAAAAAAATTAAAAAATATTTGCCGAGCGCCGACCTAGCAGGCCACTCGGCAAAGAAATTATTAAAAAATAAATAAAAAATCTTTGCGGAGTGCCTCCCCGGTAGGGCACTCGGCAAAGAAATTTTGAAAAAAAAATTAAAAAAATCTTTGTCGAGCGCCTCTGACATGACACTCGGCAAAACATATATGTCCTAACGAACCGGCGCCGTGACGGTCACTTTTCTTTGCCAAGTGCCGAGATTGCACTCGGCAAAGACTTTGCCGAGTGCCCGATAAAAGGCGCTCGGCAAAGAATTCTTTGCCGACGGATTTTTTACCGGAGGCTCTTTGCCGAGTGCTGCCCTCGGCAAAGACTTTGCCGAGGGCAAAGTAGCCTTTGCCGAAGCGCCTGAATCCAGTAGTGTGGTCCCGGCGAGCCGGCCGGAGGCGTCGGCGCCGGCGCGCTGGCGTTGTTGGCCGTCGCAGGGGAGATGCTGCAGTTCTTGGGGCTGCCGGTCGGGCTGCTCTTCTCCGCGAGGACGTATCGGTGCACGTGAGGTCGCAACCGCAGCCGCCGTCGTCCCTGAGGCCGCGCTCTGTATTCATGCAATACTACCACAGAAATACACGGAAACATCAATCTTTGTCCCCTCTTAACCCTGAATCCGTTTAGTTTTGGCATAAGAGGTAGTAACAAATGTTGTAGAGCTACGCGAGATCTCCAACTTTGCTTAAAGTGCCAAAGTCTAACTCGGTCTGGTTGGAGAGATATACGCTTTCAATGTGGGATGGCGCGGCGCCATCCACCGGCTTCTGCTCACGCACCTGCGGGGCTGCGGCTGGCCTGCATGGCCACGGCATCATGCCACGTCAGCACGAGAAGCCAACGTGCAGAGGTATGGACCTAGATGATACGGTGTACAAAGTTTATGGACCCAAAAAGCCACTTTAGAAGTTGATGGACCTAACCGAAACCTCCTCACAAGCTAATGAAGCTCTGGTGCATTTAACTCTAAAAAAAAATAAACGAAACAGATCCGGTCCTCCCTGTTCCGTTGCGGTGCAGTTAGTGGTGGATGCATGCATGCAGATCGATCGAGCACGGGTAACTCGGCCTTCAAACTGATCGATCATCCAACAAGCTAAGTGACCGGTTCCTTACCGGGTCCGATGAAGGGCTCACAGATCTCGATCATCTCAACTCTCTCTTATCTAGCGCATGCAAATGCTGCTACTTGTTGAATCGAGATTGTTCGAACGAGCGCATGCATCCATGCGCGTGCATGGAGGTTGTTCGTTCGGCGTCGGCGACGGCGAGCTAATTTCTTTTAATCGCCAGCCGCCCACTATATTCTTGCGGTGAAGAGGAGAGGCGCAGGAAAGAGCGATCCGCTCCGCTCCGCTGCCCTCTCGATCTTCTCCTCTCCTATCCCTACGCCGACGCCGACGCCACCCCGACGGCCGCTCGAGCGCGTGTACCATGTCCACCTCCTCGTCAAAGCCACAGACACAGCTGCCAATCACCGCATCACCTCCACCTCCACGTCGACACTAGTGCCACCGCCGCCACCAACACCAACGACTCGGCCGCCTCTCTAGGCTCCGCGTCCTCCTCCCGCGCCCCGTGGCCCACCCCCACCGGCCACGGGGGCGGGAGCAGGAGCACGGTGCACAACCACGCATGCGCGGCGTGCAAGTTCTGGCGGCGCAAGTGCGACCTGGCCGGACTGCCTGCTCGCCCCCTACTTACCCGCCGACCAGCAGAGCCGCTTCACCAACGCCCAGCGCCTCTTCGGCACCAGCAACATCCAGAAGACGCTGACCAAGTACGGCCCCGCGGCCATGCGCTCGCTCATCTACCAGTCGGAGGCTCGCGCGGCCGACCCATCGGCGGCTGCGTCGGCATCATACAAGAACTGCGGCGACAGGTCCGCGACTCTGAGATGGAGCTCCAGTTTGTTAGACAGCAGATCGCCATCTGTCGCCAGCAGGCGTCCGCCACGGACGGCGGCGGACTCTCCGACCCGGCGCCGGCAGCGATGATCGCTTCTTCCCCTGTGGTGGCTGCTGGCCAGCAGGACAACATGGTAGCTGCTGTGGACGCCATCTGCGCCAGAACAGAAGAAGCTGGCCGCGCCGGTCCTGGTGAACCACGACGACGTAGATAATGAGCATATGGAGGGGCTGCTGGCGACGGCCGGCAGGGGCGCCATGCCATTCTCTTTCTAATGCATGAGAGATACATTCATCCATGACTATGCATACACAAGAATTAGTTTAAATTTCTTAGTTTGTATTCAATAAGTAGTTTAAGCAATGCAACGTCGATTAGATATCTCAGTTTTCATAAGAGAGTATGTTAATTATTTTTGCGGTTCAGTACCCAGTAGTTTAGTTAGGTTTTACCATTGATTTTCGTCACTCTACGTGGATCAATCTTTGATGAAAGCTAGGTTCGTGAACTATGTTTGAGGAAACAAGTATTATGCATGACTTCATTCAATAAAATAGAGTACCGGCCGCATAAGATTTGTTCAAGGACATTGTGTTCCCCACAATTCGAGACCAGACGACATCATCATGTTTGACACCGTGGGGTCTCTTTAACCAAATTGACTACCAGAGCAGTATGCTTAAGTTACTCCAATAACTAGCAAGTTTGCCCACACAAATAAAACAGGTAGCTAGTTTGCTTGTTGCAGTATTTAGATTTTTTATTCGAATATTATTTTTACCAATAGTTTTGTTTATTTATTTGATTATAATTGTCTTCTTACTATTGCATGATCTCTAAGCCAGATTTAGAGCTACCGTCATCATTCTTGTCTCTTCATTTTTTTTGTTTATTAATATCTAAAGACTGCAATTTCAGCTAGGGCCACCAAATCAAATAGCCTTCAATCTTATCTTGGTGAGCTCTATTGGTGATAAAATCTCTCTTATAGATTTAAATTCGAGATGATCTTGTCGCTTCTATTATGGATCTTTAGCTTCAATCATCCACACCAACTATACTACTCAAAACATTATTCTTCTATTATAGATTTACCATTTTACCCTTGATTACATAAAAACATTTTGAAAATGGAATTATCACACCTTTTTTTTTGTGCTAATCCAACCAATTTAGTAGTCATATGGTGCCTATGACCCCACCATTTAGTAGGCATCCGGTGCCTCTGGGTGCCATTTAGTAGGCATACGGTGCCTCTTGGTGCCTCTGCCTTTCTAGCTGTGAGATCGGTCCTCATGAGCCATCCAATTTTCCCTAAACCATTGTAAATAATTTCATTTGGTTTTGTCATACGGTTCTTGTTGTCCTAACACTATTTATCTCCAAACAATATTGGATAGAGAAGATTCACCTTATCACGATCCTGACTATGGCTTTGCTGAATTTGGTAGCCCCCAATGTCTCAAGATAATAATTAAAAAACACTAAGCTTGGATACAATAGGTGCTTCCGGAATGCCATGGATATGGATGCATATGGCAACCTAACTAGCAGTTAACTTACTACTGCTAATTCCCCATCGTTCCCCAATGTACATTTATATATTATGCCTTCCATACATTTTCAATCCAACATGCGGTAGCTATGAATTATATCATGCCACCGGAATGCTAGTTAGCACCGGATGCATTTTATACTGGTCCTGCCTACACTCTACATTATCTCCACTCATAATATTTTTTTGCCAAGAGAGGGAGATAGAGAGAAACACAAAGATACAAGTGTGTACGTGATTCAAAAAATATATAATACTTTATAGTTATTGAATATATTTTTTATAAATACCTTATATTTGTATTTAGAAATAGATTTGAGGGATATTTAAATTTATTTCTTATATATCTATAGATATGGGTAGTTTAGAAATAAATTAAAGAGATTATTTTATAATATCTTTCATAATGACATATATATATGTTGCTAAATTGAGAACCAAATTTAGG
This sequence comes from Miscanthus floridulus, assembly GCF_019320115.1. NCBI lineage: Eukaryota > Viridiplantae > Streptophyta > Magnoliopsida > Poales > Poaceae > Miscanthus > Miscanthus floridulus. Next base: position 17,269,504 of record NC_089595.1, read on the forward strand.
AGTTACTTTGTTTTATTTTTTATAATGACAAATGTGGGTAATTTAGGTGCAAAATTAGGGTGCTGTTTTAATCATGTCCCATATAGTTATATGAAGTTGCGTAATTTTGAAGCAAATTTAGTTTTTTTTAAAAAAAGTATGTTTCATAATGGTAGGTGAGTAATTCAGATGTAAATAGGGGTTACTTTAATTATTTGTACGTCCAACATAACAATGCAACAGGCATGAGTCACCTTGTTTCCATGAATGACTAATTGGTTTGTTTAAGGTAGGCCTTAGAGTCGACAACAAGTAAAAACTACAGGCTGGCTGTTTGGTTGGTAGCTGTAAAATGTTGTCTGGTGGTAGCTATAAAATGCTGTCTGGGCCAGACAGGCTTGTGAGACGTCTGATTTTAGATGCCTACTAGGCTAGGATCTCTTGCCTGTGGACGATGGGGTGTTGTCTGCCACCTCATGATCATCGGTAGTGGTGCCGTGCATGGATCGTGGTACGGTGGAGACACGGCAGCGGCGATCTATCTAGTAGCAAAGAAAGAAAGCAGAGCTATATGAACTCGAATTCGTGTCTAGTATCTTCTTCTTAGCGGAAAGCAGTGATGGACACAGGGACGTTAATCCTGATCGGTTTCCAGAGCTTCCATGCACGTTAGTTCTTGAAACCCGCCAGGCACCGGACCTGAGTCCGAGATGGAGGATGAGAACGCTAGCTACGCTCGGCACGCGCGCCACGACGCAACCATATACGCACGCCACATCGAGGCTGCCGTATAATCTGTCGATCCCAAATCCTCATCAAGGCGTCGAGCTACGAGCAATCGGAACGACGGCGGGATGGCGGCGACGGCGCCGGCGGTCGTCATCGGAAGCGGCTGCGGTCCTACGAAGAAGAGGCCCGCTGCCCTTGCGGCAACGGACGTGTGCGCGGAGAAGAGGGTGAAGGGCAGCTGCTGGGAGAGGTCGGAGGAGGAGCACGTGGAAGCCATCCGGGAAATGTGCCGCGAGAGCTCGCTCCGGAATCAGGCACTCGTCGCCATGGTCGACAGGGTCTGCAGCGGGCTAAACGACATGCGTCGCAAGCTAGCTAATTTGTATTTTGTACTTCCCTAGCAATAATATATGATGATGCTCTTGTGGTGCTGAGTGCTGACTGTGACTGATCAATGAATCGGCAGCGCGACTGTCAACCGCTTATCTTTTTTATAGTAGGAAAATAAATAGTCTTATATATGTCTTATTCAGGCGACTGAGACCGTCAGCCATCTTTTTTTTGGGCTGCGTGTTTGCGCGGGAAGTATATGGTTCACGCTGTTGCGCCCGTTTGGCCTTGAAGGTTTGTTGGCGAGAGCTGAAGCTGACGATGACCTGGTGACATGGTGGCTGCGGCAGCGCCGTCTGCTGGACAAGCCTAAGCGTGAGCAGGTTTTGACTCACTGGTGCTGCTCATATCATGGATTCATGGACTGTCTGGAAGGAACGCGATGAAAGGGTCTTCAGAGGCCGGGCAACAAGCGCAGCAGACACGGCCTCTAGAGCAATCACGTACTGAAGGGAAAGAGTGGTGCTTGGACGCTGGTTTCTCTCAAGCCTAGGGGCATTTGTTTGCGTTGCTCACGAATGAGATTGCCGCTGCTGATGTCGCAAGTCGCAACAATGACGAAGTATGTAACCATGAGTTTTGGGTCTGCGGAAACTGAGCTTGCCAGTGTTGCTCCTCGCAATCGGTGGCAGTTCGTTCACGGACATTTAACACAAATTCTCTTCTCCTTTGTTTCTGCGAATATACAAATTCTCTTCTCCTTAATGAACTACGGGTATGAACCCGATCGTGAAGAAAAAATATGTCATACTCCTATCATTGTGCTAATTATAGTAAATATGCTCGTGTGTTATTATGAGAGAAAAATGTAGAACAACAAGCAACAACAACATCTACAGCAGTACTGGGTGTTCGGCTGGTATGGTTGTGGAGAAATTTGGATGGTTTGGAGGAATTCTGGAGAAATTTGTGAGAGGAAAATACTGTTCCGGATGAAAAAAGAAGCGGATCAAGTCAGATTTAAGGGCATGCGAACGGGCCCCTAGGGTGACTAGCATCCATGCATGCTCGAGCTCCTTCAACCACTCTCTCCGCTCTCCGGTTACCTAGCTAGTCGCACTCACTATCCACGCACGCCTCTAACATGCTCGGATTCGTGTGATTCAAAAGACTTTATAGCAGTGTAAGCTATTCGCTGGCTGGTTTAGACCTTGAGCCGGGAAGAAAACTTAAATTGAGCAAAATTATTGTGTCTAATTTATTTTTATCTCAGGACCATTTTATCCCACGAATTTTGGTCCATTCAGGTCAACTCCTAGAACCCTACACACTACCACATAATAAGAGATTTACAGAGACAGTCCAAGTGGGTTTACAGAGGCGGGCATGACGCCAGTCTCCAATCACATCTTCACTGTTAATCGAGAAAAGTGAAGTTGGTCACATGCCCGCCTCTGTAAATTCCAAAAAAAAAAAAAACACTGCCGAACCTGTGGCACCACGCATTACGCTGGGCCCTGCACTGCTACTAGATGGGGTGTCGTGACTCCATGTCGCCGCCGGATGGGGAGCCTTGCCCTCCGCTCCTGTGCTTGCCATCCCAACCGCCGGCAACCACGCTGCTCCCGAGCCCGCTACTGATGTCAACCCATGGTCAGTGATTGAGGAGAGCAAATAATAGAGACGGAGGACATGAGGGGCCGTCCCAGGAAAGTGTGAAATCGAAGAGAAGTCGAACACACCTCCCTGAATCTGCTTCCGCCTTGCTGGATAGGCAAGTGCTTGTAGGAACTTCCGCCGCCACGCCGGGTCTGCCCTCACCACACCGCATCTGCCGCCCGCACGCTTAGATCTCTTAGGCATGCCAATGCGGCACAAAGCACCTTGGCCCTGCCACCCCAACACATGACGCCTCGGCCCTGCCGCCTCCACACATGACGCTTGACGCCTCGGCCCGCCTCCTCATCCGACACGACTCTGCCCCGCCGCCTCCACACTAAGCTCCTTGGCCCCGTCAGCTGAGGTGAGGTGCCCCAGTCCCAGGCAGCGCACACCATCTCGAAGTCTGATGCCCTGGTGTAGAGCAGAAGATGGGGAGGGAGCGGAGGAAGACTGGCGGCTGATGGCTGTGGGAGAGAGAGGGGGGGATGTGGCTAGGACTGGGATGTGATGCGGCTTTCATGGGCTTGGACATTTTAACAGAGGCGAACCGCTCAAGAGGGCAGTCTCCGTAAATAGGCCTGATGTACACAGGCGGACCTCTTAAGAGGCCAGCCACACTGGAAATAAATTTACAAAGGCCGTGGTTTTTGGTCCGTCTCCCTAAATAGACTGACCGTATCTAAAGTTTCTCAAGTATTTTGGGAGGCACAAGTATTTTTTAACTGCCTCTATAAATAAAATCAGTTATCTCCTAAAATTATTATTGCAGAAGTGCTATGCACACGTCGTGTCTCATAACCCAGCACGGGGTACAGATGCATGATGTTCCTCACTCCTCTACCGCTTGAACTGCCAACATGCACGCGTGTTATGCACTGCCTCCATTGGTCTAGCTGAATGAGAAGAAGAGGGTGGTGGAGTATGTGTAGTAAGGGTTTGAAAGAGATTGGCCACAGTTTGATCTTGTCCCACATGAAGAACTTATTGGTTTGAAGTTGGAGTTCGTACCGTAGTGTGTTAGAGAAGTAGAAACTAGTCATAGTTTCAAGCATTGGGAGTATTCTAATAGTGCCATCAGGATTGTAAGCATAGAATGACTCAATGTCGAATGTGAAGCTTAATTTTGGACGATTTACATTGCCGAAGAAACTGTACGGTGCCACTAGTGGATCAAATAGTCAAGACACTCTTATAGTGCGAAACACTTAGCACCATACCTGACCCTCATGCCCATTGACCTTGAAGAGCTGCTCGAAGTCCTTCTAGACTCCAGAGGTCAAGGTCCTAGACCTCTTTAAGCTAGTACTTGTCATCACCAGTGGGCCCGTCGAGCCAGCCAACATCCTTGTCCCACTTTGGGCCTCATCATCACCTTCACCGCCAACACCATCGACCTCGATCGTTTCTACATTGCTATTGAACTCCTCATCCCCGTCATTAGGGGATAGGTCTTAGACCACAAGGTCTTCGTTGATGGTAATTGGGAAATCATCCATCCTCAGTGGCTCTGATTCCTCAATGGCGGTATGGCACCAACAATAGTGAAGCTGCGCTAGCGACCTACAAGAAGAAGAAACATATACATTAAATCTAGAGGGTTTAGTGGCAGGAGAGGAATTGATGAAGATGGATGGCGTGAGGAGGGTGACATGCATAGCAGAGCCTAGAGATGCCATGGATAGCTATATGAGCTAGGGTATGGGACATGGCCATCTGCAATGGACCAGCATAGTCGGAAGAATTTACTCTGACAATACCAATTAGTGTATTTGCGTACATGGAATCAGATGGGTATAACACAATGCAAGACATAGTGATTATACTGGTTCAAGTATGGGGTACCCTATGTCCAGTTTGAAGTGGATCTCTCTGTATTCATATGCTCAGTTACAGGAGCGCTGATGTAAGCTATGCGCTAGAATGTCAAGGAATAGGATCCCAATCGTGGGGTCCCTACCCCTTCTTTTATAGCATTCCTTATATAGCTAGTTGAATAACTCCATCATTCGAGTGCTGTAGTCTTCTGTAATCCTTGGGTGCCAGGGACCCGATTAGCATTCCTCATGTGCCGAGTCTCTTAAGCACTCAATGCCGAACGTCCTCGGGTGCCGAGGGCATTCTTGTAACATGTTACTTATGTTAAGGTTGCCTCTCGGGTACCGAGAGTATTAGGGTAACGACATCTTTGTGTAGGGACACTGACTCCCCAAGCACCTGAGCGTGCGCGGCCTTTGGCCCACAAGTACAAAAAATTCAATCGAGGCGGTCAAAATGGATTAACCAAGGTGGAGGAGGATCGTCTCCACCCACCTCGCCCGTGCCCACCTCGCCGACGCCCGGATCCATCATCCCCGCCACTAGATCTGGCCTCCCCGTCGCCGGATCTGGGCTCCTCCTTGCCCGCGCCACTGGATCCGAGATCCTGGAGGGGCTTGAGAGAGAGAGAGAGGGAGGGAGGGAGAGGAGAGGGGTGCCACGTTGGAGGGGAGGGAGGGGCACCGCCGCCGAAGGAGGGGGCCGTGCGGCCATGCCAGAGGAGGAGGAGGCCGCGCGCGCCACGCCGGGACATTGGAGGTCGAGGAGGGAGGGAGGGAGGTGCAGTCCCCACTGCTCCTTTGGGAGGGAGGGAGGTGTGGCCCCTCGCTGCTCGCTCGCTCAGGAGGGAGGGAGATGGAGGGAGCGAGGGCTCGCTCGGGAGAGAGAGAGGGAGCCGGTGAGGGATAGCAAAGTAATTGAAACCCCAAGTTGCGCATCATTAAGTCCTATTGAAGATAAGGATGAATGCAACAAGGAATCCAAACCATCTTGTCTTCCTCGCTCCCGCTGTTACACCCGTGATTCGTGTGGGTGATCGCACAGGTCATAGATTTTAACTGTTGGCTCCTCCACTCTTATCTTTAGGGTGGCTATTTTAATCGAGGAGCGGAGAATCTTTAGACTCACTCCTCACCCTCTTCTCCCATAGCTCCAGATAGAGTAGAGAGACACTACTACGTAAAGGATTAACCATGGCGGGCAAAAAGGATTAACCGAGGCTATTTTTGCAACTGCCTCGGTGGAATGGTTATGGTTAATCGTGGCCTTAACCGAGGCGGTTGTCCTGTCGCCTCGGTTAATCAATTAAAAAAAGAAAAAAAAGAAAAATCCTTGGATAGGCTCGATGAGCAAATCCACGGGCCCGCCAAGCCCATCCCCGCACCGCCATCGCTGCCGCTGTAGCTCGCCGGATCCAGCCTCCCCACCGTCGGATTCGGCATCCCAGCGCTGGAGCTGACGAAGAGGTGAAGGAGGAGCGCCGCTGCAGCCCGCCTGTGCCACCTCGCTTGCTGGAGGAGGAGCGCCGCCACGCCCGCCGGATCTGCCTCCCCGCCACCGGATTAGGACTCCCTGCCGCCTGATCTAGCCTCGCAGGACGAGGATCCACCGTCAGAGTGGGGAGGGGCCACGCCGTCGTCGGCCAAGGAGGGGCCGCATCCCCCATGCCACTGCTGGAGTGGAGAGGGGTCGCGCCCCACCCACCACCGCCAAAGTGGAGAGGGGCCGCACCCCCCGCACCGCTTTAGGAGTGGAGAGGGGCTGCACCCCTCGTGCCGCCGTCAGAGGAGGGGCCACGCCCCCTGTGCCGCACCATGCCCCCACACCGCTGCTCGCTCTAGAGTGGAGTGAGAGAGGGAGAGGAGTGAGAGAGGGAGCCGCACCGCTGCTCGAGCATCGGGAGCGAGGGAGACCGGAGAGACGAGAGAGGAGCGTGGAGCATCGGCTGAGGGAGGAGGGAGCTGTGGGTGAAAAACCTAAAGTCTAATATAGGTGTGCTCAGAACTGGGCCTTTTGGGCTAGTGGCCTGGGCCTTATTTGCTGAGGCGGGCTTTATAATGTGACCGACTCGGTTAATATATTACCGAAGCAGTTGTGTTAGGAAAACCGCCTTGGTTAATAAATATTAACGGAGGCGGTCACATTTGGTTGCCCGCTTGGGTAAATCGATTTTGCAAGGCGATTGACTGTGACCGCCTCGGTTAATAAAAAATTGCTGCCACCGAGGCAGTTTAAAATCCTGCCCTCCTAGGAGTCCAATTTCAAAACGCCTCTTAAAATCTTTTGTGTAGTAGTGAGAAGCCTTCAATTGTCCATAGCCTTCAATCGCTATGTTGTTGGGTGAAGGTCTTCAAGATCGGGTTCTGACCAGATTGTGCACACCATTCTCATGAACAAACACCAAAGGCATTGGATATTGTGGTGGCTACATGTTATGAAGTGTTGAAGAAAACAATGCAAACTTTATAGAACATTCACCACAATTCATGAGTATTGATATTTTGCATTAAGTTAGTGGATGCTATCATTATAAAACATTAGAACAATGAAGAATAATATAGATATTGATCTTAGAATGTTTTAGAAGGGGGACACATGTCATCACACTGTGAGCCCCCATGGCCTATAAATATAGGCACTTCTCCTTGCTATGCTATCCATGTAAGTGTATGGTAGAACTGAGAAAAGGGTCAGTGAGTGAGGTGAATGCTAAGATAGCCACTTAAAGATGTATGTAATCTTGTGTAATATTTCTACAAAGTAATAAATAGTGCGTGTCTCCCAAAGGCCTCATTTCGGGTGATGTGAAACTATACGATGACAAGGGCTTACTTGCGGATTACAGCCTAGGAGGAGAATCTAGTACTCTCATGCCCAGTCAATCTAGTCTTTTTGTCAAAAAATAGATGAACTAGAGGAAATGAGGTGTGTTGTAGTTGTGAAAAAGGACATGGTAAGAAAACTAAAAGATTTCCTTCCTATCCCTAAATTATATTGCTTGGTTGATTGTAGTCCAAGTCGAGTACATGCTCAGAAAATAGAGCCATGATAATATGTTCTTGATAGTTAGTGATATTCAGTGGATTGGGCTGACTTTGGAAGATGTTGATGAAGAGAATTGTAAGGCTTTAACCGACAAGTTATTGTACAACTTATTGGAGAAAGGTTACTTAGAGCGTACATCAGCTGGAAAGTATATGAGAGAAAATTTAATTGTAATGAGGGAACAAAAGTTGAAATGTGATATCGATGTCCCAATGAAGAACAAAAAAATGTTTATCATGCAAAAAAATAAGATAAGTGAGCAATGAGGCATAGAAGAAGGCCATGCATGATGATAGTAGTGTATTTGTGAATATCAGCCCTAGAAATAATCGTAACCCTTTCAGCTTAACATCACCAAATAGCTGCCATGTTGATGAGGTAAGATATCCCTGAAGATTCAAATCACAAAGCCTGAACAAGAACTTTATTAGACTTTTCAGTCTGTGCTTACCCTTACAGTCCCCCTAAGTCCCCCAAGTTTTGTAGCGCCAAGAACTTTACTAGACTTTTTAGCCTGGGCTTACCCTTACAATCCATTAAGACCCCTCCATCTCCGCCAAGTTTGGTAGCGCCACCCCCATTGTGTTGTTGGTCGAAGCACAAGAACAATGAAGTCAGACTCTAGAAGAACAACCATTGTACGTTTAAATTCTGGCACAGGCGAGGGGTTATTTGGGAGACTATCGAAAGGGTCTCTGTATAGGAACTGGGCTTGTCCATTCTATGGATGCTGACTGTGTTGCGATCTCACTCAAAAAGCATTTGATCATATGTCCATACTTCAGCGACATAAGTTGAGTGTAGAGCGCGTGGCCGTCGGATGCTTCTGTCTCAATTTGGACCATTATGCCCCTAGGGTTAAGTGGTTCAGAAAAATATCTAAGAGCATTGTTAAAACACATGTAATAGCTCTATAAAGAAGGTTGAGGTTGCTCCCAACCAGCCATCTCTTCAGTTTTCATTTTCAGTATCACTCTTTAGGTTTTCCTGCCTCAAGTTTCTACTATTGAGATCATTAGTACGGGTGACTGATACACTATTTGAGTTCAGTTTTTGTATTTTTTTCTCTATAAAGATTCAGACCTAGTTGATCTAGATCAATAAAGAAATCATTCCTTTGAGATCTGAGTCTTGATTCGCAGATGATTTGAGCTTTGGTTTTCCCTTCTCGATCCCCCTTCTTTGGATTTTGAGTGATTTCATGTTTCGGTGAACCTAGGATCAATTCAGGTGCTGAGATACAAGCTATTACATGGGAGGAACATATCTAGAAGTCTAATTGACTAGATTCCTCACGAGCTCCATGTTTGGGGATTTTGAGGAAAGTTTGGAAAACCCCGATCTGGTTTCAAGTTTTCTTTCCCTTCAGAGTTTCTTTAACCCTTTGGGCTTCAAACTCTAGGGATATCTTTCTGACATGTTTCTCAACCTCCTAGCAAAATTTCATCTCAATCCGAGTTGATTTGTCATGATTTTTCCTTTTGGAGCAAATTTGTTGGGGTTTTGGGCAGTCGAACCAGACCAGGCAACCCTCCTAATCCGGCCAGGACAGCATCCTGGCTAGGCCGACCCTACAACCTGGCTAGGATGGTTTTGGGAAAGCCAGGTGTCAAAAGATTTTGCTCCGACAATACTACGCAACGTAGTCGCATAGATGGAATCAGATAGTAATACACGAGACATAAGGATTTATACTGGTTCGGGGCATGGTGCGTGCTAAACCCTAGTCGGCTGCTCTAGTATTCATATGCTAGGTTGTAGGGGCTGTTGCTCATAGCTATGTAGTAGATTGGAATGAATGAGATGGATCCTATTGGGGACCAATAGCAGGGTACCCGAAGGGGAGGAGCTAATGGTCATCAACATTGATTCACCCAAGCTGTCAAGTGCGCGACTATAGTTCCAACCGACCCCTAGACGCGCGGGTTCCGCCTCGCCCAACCGCTGGGGCACGAGCTCTGCCTTGCCCGACCTCTGGGTCAGAGTCCCCGCCTCACCCGACCGCTGGGGGTAGGTTCCGCCTCGCCCGACCTCTGGGTCGGGAGCTCCGTGTCGCCCGGCCTCTGGGTTGGGGGCTCCGCCTCACCTGACCCCTCAGGCGTGGCTCCCGATGGAAGCCCATACCACCGCCAACCACTACGGGCCAAAAAGTACAACCCAAAGGTCAAACTTCTAGCACCGTGCAGGGAGCGTGTACATCTCATCATGACCCGTGCCCGCGATATGTCACTCAGGGAACTCACACCACCAATAGTGATGCACATGTCATCACTATGCTACCTACTCCTTGTACGGTCACTGACCAGAACACTGGTCTACCGCATCGCCTGCCAGGACGGGATGGGATGGGATGCCACGACCCGTTGACAAAGCTAGGGCGTGGCATCAATGGCGATCAGGCGCCCGGCGTGGAGCCATCCTTGTCACCATCTACGGTGCCGGTGGGACCTACATAAAGGGGAATAAAGGCCTAGCGGTCCTAGAGGCCTTCTTTCGCTTGACTGTGCCCCTCTATCTCCCTCTTTCCTCCCCTGTAATCTGCTCATCCCCTTGGACTGTAAAAGGGGAAGCAGGACGCCCCATGATGGGGACGACTCTTCACGCCAAAAAAGACAGCTGCATATGACATCCTACCAAAACACACACACACACACACTGGAGACTTGGGATCCCGTCCCTCTCTCACCTGTTTGTAACCCCTACTGCAAACTTTAAGTGATAGTAATACGTGCAGTAGCGACGAACTAGACGTAGGGACTTTCTGCCCGAACTAGTATAAACCTCATGTCCTCTAAGCACACCATCCGAGCTAGACGCGCAATACTAGAAATTTACTAGTCAGTAACTTGAAACACCCACAGTTGGCGTGCCAGGTAGGGGACTTTTGCGCATGTCTATGTCATCTCCAGGCTTTGGATGGCCAACCACGGCATCAGCTGGGCCCCAGGCGCGCACGTGCATTTTAGGAGCCTAAACTTTGTCATCACGGTGGAGGGAGAGCTGGCACAAGCTCCCGCCATCACCCGGCTTCTTCACTCCACCAGCCTTGATGTGATCGACGAGGCATTCGAGGAGTTGCGACTGCATGCACCGGAGGCTCGCTCCACCGGGAGTGACCAGCTCCTCGACTTTGACTACAAGAGGCTTGAACGCTATCTCGCCGCCTTCCTAGGACCCCGACCATCCCAGGAGGACCTGTGCTACCTCGCCTTGTCCTACGCCAGCATCATGACATGGCTCGCTGGAGGGGAGCCGCTCACCCTGAAGCAGCTCACTGGAGGAGCCACGACGGCATTCCCTTTTGGCTTGCGCAATGCCATGTGGGCCATGGGCCACCTCATGACGCAGCACTTCCGCCCATCCCCTACGAACGATGCGTTCGTAGGAGCAGCGGAGTACATCGTGGAATCACTCCACGACCTTCTCGCGAGGGACTCAAAATCTTTTTTTAGCTCCGACTCTAGTAGGGGAAGTCATCACCCCTCATAGGAGTGCTTCATGGTGGAGACTCCTGAGGGGCGCATCGAAAGTGTCCATGAGGCAGCTGACCCAGCGCGTGACCATGACGACGATGACGAAGGCGCGTGGGCTTTGCTACACACGCAGGAGGAGCAGTTGCGTGCTCGGCACTAGGAGCTCGAGGAGGCATGGCTCTAGCTTGAGCAAGAACATATGGAGCTCGAGCAAGCAATCACACGATGAGGAGCTCAACGTCGGCTAGCGCGCACCCTCAGGGCAGCATGGCAAGGACGTTTCCGTCCACCAAGCACCACGCGACGACGCGAGACGGGTTACGGTCCCAGTGCATGAATGCTTCGGCCATAACCACGATGCCCATGACACCCTAAACGCCCACAGGCGTGGCCATGGTGGCAAAAGGGATGGGGCCAGCCATGGCTACCACACTCGCCGCGGTGGGCGCTACGACAGCGCTGAGGACTAGAGCCCAAGCCCCAACCTACCGGGGCCTCAGGCTTTTGGTCACCACATCCTCAATGCGCCCTTCCCACCACGGTACCGGCCACCGACCAATGTCCCAAAGTACTTCGGGAAAACAAACCCCGGGCTGTGGCTCGAGGACTATCGGCTCGCTTGCCAGGCCGGTGGCATGGATAGTGACAGCTTCATTATCCGCAATCTCCACCTGTTCCTCATCAACTCGGCACGAACATGGCTGGAGCACCTTCCGCCCAACCGCATCCATAGTTGGGCGGACCTGAAGGAGATTTTTGTGGGCAACTTCCAGGGAACCTACACGCTCCCTAGAAACCCATGGGACCTCAAAAACTGCTGGCAGAAGTCCGGAGAAACTCTTCACGAGTACATCCGGCGCTTCTCCCGACAGTGCAACGAGCTGCCTGACATCACCGACGCCGATGTCATCGGGGCCTTCTGTAACACCTCTGGTGTTACGATCTCGCTAAGCACTGAGATTATGGCCTGAGAAATAGATCTATCAATATAGTGAGTTAGTGACATAAATGCCTATATGTGTTAATGAAAAATCCTAACGCGAAGAGTAAAATAAGTAGTTCTAAACATTGGCACGGAAGCAATTTTTATAAACAAAAATACAATACGACTTGTATATAGTACTTAAATAAAATTCGAAGAATGAGTTTTTGTTGCATTTAAAACGTCGAGTAACAAACATTAGTGCTTCAGCCGTGTTTGAAAATATATAAAGTTGGCTTGGAAAGTGAATTTTTGAGAGCTAAAATGATATATAATGTGGGTAGAAAAATTATGCCTTCAGCAAGGTAAGAACGTCGTGAGTGTGTTAGTATTCTTGTTTTGAGTGTTGATGTGAGGTTTGTTAGTTTAAAAATTAGTAGGAAAAGGAACGAAAATGAAAAAACCTAGTTCCCAATTGTGTTGATAAAATAATGGTTTGGTTTGAAAAGCAATTTTTATAGAGCAAAAATAATATAGAACTTGTGTTGAGGTTTAAATAAAAATTGAAGTACAAGTCGAGTAGATGAAAATGCAACTTGGGTTTTAGAAAACAAATGTTGCTGACTAGGGTTTTTGCCAGCTCAAAAATCGAATTTAAAATTAAAAACCAGCTTCTCGCGTCAACAGCAAAAATCTAAAATTATATTTAAAAGCGTTGTTTGTGGCGATTTGTTTTGCACAAAATAATTACATAATACCCTAATGTTTTATTTCCGGGGCTTGGTATGGAGTATGATCTATCGCGTGAAATGTTTATTGGTGGAAGTTAATAGGATTTAGATCTTTTAAAGTTGCCGACGAAAGTGTCGCTATTCACATCCGCGTCGCGTCGTCTCACGTACATGCACGTAGCCAGCAAAGCCACGTGACGCCCACGTGTTCGCCTGCAGCGTGCTCCCTCGTGTCCTTGCTCTGGTGCGCGTTGTAGAGGAGGAGTTGTGCCGCTGCTGCCCTCGCGCGCAGGGGCGCCATGTGTCCTTGCTGCTGCCACGCTGCCCCTGCGTTCACGCTCAAGTCGAGGCCGAGCCCTCACGCTGCTTCCTTTCCTTTCTTTTTCTACTGCCGAGGGGGAGGCGCCCCCGGCTCCTACTCGCCCTCCCCACTCGCTCTCTCGCTCGGTCTCTCTCTCTCGCTCTGCTGCACACACCAGGCTGCCGTAGCCGGCTGCTGTCCCCGCTGACCGGCTGCTGTCCCCGCAGGTCGTTGCGCCCGCCGCTGTGTGTGGCCACGCCCCTACGGGCCCCGGCTGCCCTTGGCCACGCGTGGGCTTGTCCAGGCCGCACCCTGGCTGGCCGCCAGTCGGGGTCGGACCCTGGACGCCGGCCACAACCGCCGTCCCGTGCGGCTTCCTACGAACAGAGGTAGAAGAAGCACTCAATCGCGAATAGAAACTCTTTACTGTGTTCACTTTGCAAAAATGCTAGACTCGTAGATTTATAAATAGGGGCTTGGTTAGTTTCGAAGGAAGTCAGGGGTCCGGATGAAAAATAGTTTTCTTTTTCTTTTATGATTTAATTTGGCTGAAACTTTAAAAATTCATAGTAAATATTAGAAAAATCATAAAAAGGAAAATGAAGATGTTCTGGAATCCTCGTGAGTAGATCTATGCATTAGAGTTATAATATGACATGTTTTAGTAGAAAGTTTTTGCTGTAAAAAAATACTTCTATGTGTTCTAGTTTTAAATTCATAAATATAGATAAGGTGCTCCAATTGCAATGAAATTTTTATGGTAGCCTAGTGTTAGTGTGTTTGTGCTGTGATAAAAATTTCATGGCCAATGGATGTATATTTCTTGAATTATGGGTTTATCTTGCTCTCACATGTTTAATTGCAATTAAGCTTTGTCCTTTTTGTAGTAATTAAACTATGGAACCTAAGAATGTGAAATTTATGCAGTAGTCATGTTTTGGTAATACCTACCACTCATAAAAATCCCGGGCCCAAACTAGTTGTTCTTGTATCGCACTAAAAATAATATATATATTTGGAGGAAAAGTGTTAATGAAAGCTCTATGATAAGATGGCGTGAAAACATACCTGGTGATGCCTTGATTGCTTGGTATTTGATGTATAATGTTGCTCGTCATGTTGGTAATGGTTCAAGCTACTGGATTAGCCCATGATGTGCTCTTTGAGCAATAGGTCGAGTGAAGGACTACTTTGCTATCCTCTGAAATGGCTGCTTATATATATAGACTTTGTTGTGCAGTTATTTTCGCGATTGAAATGATGTTTCCTGTAGATGTGTTGAATACAAAAGTTGTAGCACTTTTGGTAAGCTTTCCAACATGTTAAAGAACACAACTTTTGGTGGCCTAGAACTCCAGATATGAGTTCCAAAACTTTGTAACAGAAATCTGTTATGTTTATATAGTTCTGAAACATTGTGATGTTCGACCTAGTTAACTTTTGTTTTAGCTCTGGGTGATAATGAGAAAGTTCTAGATAATTTCATAAGCTTTCGAAAAAGTCTAGGATCACCTTTGTTGAATGCCTAGAACTCTAGATATGGTTAAAACATGTGACTGATGTGTGCTGTCCAAAACTGCATGTGCTTAGAGTGGTTGCTTTCGCTTGCTCTTGTATAAATGATTGCTAGTGATTAACTTATATGCACATAAGAGTTACATTAATGTACTTAGGGGAAAGAAACAAACATGTGAAACAGTTTAAGTACATTGAACCTGCTGGTGGAATAATACTTGTGTATGTAGTTCATGTGTGCTTTAATAATAATAGGTGTTGATTGTTACGCTCTCACCATGTTGACTAAAGCAACCAAAAATTGATAAGCTTATAACTATACCATGTGTTGCCCACTCTATGCTGTCATATATTGCATTGCATATCGTAATAGGAATGATGATGAATCGATGGATCAACCGGAGGACTTGGGGTTTAACCGAAAAGATGGTGCCATGGTGATTATGTCCTGAAGATGGAATGCTAACTTTTGGTTATATCTTACCCAGGCAAGCCCCGGTGCATAACCCCTATTATTCTGCACTTTAATTTATGCTTGTGCATTAAGTTTTAAGGAGTTGAATGAAACCCACTTGAATATATATATCCTATGAGTCTTACTAGTATGACAGGATCGTGTAGTTTGCTATTCTACAGGACTCCGGTAGAAGTCGAGTGATTGTCTGTCACTCGCGAGAGATAGGAAAGATATTATTATTGCTATTATATTATTGTCACCTAGAAAATATATATCAATGATAATTGGAGACCGGGCGGAATGGTACTTTGGATCTGGACTTGGTCTGGCATTCGAGTGAGGCTCGGGTTGCACTTGTTCCGCCTATGTCGGTTAAGGACCGGCCGTTGCAATGGATGGTAGTCAGGTCACAGACTTATTGTCCTGAACACATACTTGTGTATGGGCGCGGCAGGCTCATTGCTCTATTGTCATGGGTTCTGGCTCTTTCCGGACCAACTGATTGGAGGCGGGGATGGTGGAGGTCTAAGCACCGCACTGAGTCCGAAACTCAGGAGCGGGGGCTTGGAGTCCAAGTTTGGACGGGACCTGGACCCTGTGATAGGAGGGTAGTGGGTTGGTCTTGCTTGTGCTTGGGGTACAAGCGGGGCTTGTGTTTCAGGGTACCCAGCTAGGATACATTGGTTTACGAATCACCAAGTGATTCGGTACGACTTGTCTACAGTCTAGCACCATGGTAAGAACTGGAAGATGAAAGGTGGTAAAATGATTCTGATTGCTTACCACCTGCTTGAAACTAGTACATGTGCTTACATAGAATGGTTAGTTAATGAACTAATGATGACTGCTAATAAAATTGAATATAAGGACACACGTTTAGTAATGCTCCTACAGCTGCAATAAACCCACAAGCCAGATAGCCATGCATATCTTTGGAGTCTTTTATTTCCTCTTGTCGGGTAAGTCTTGCTGAGTACAATTGAGTACTCAGGGTTTTATTTCCCCCTATTGCAGGTGACAGGTGGATGCTAGAGCTAACTCTTGTGTGTGGATACCTCCTCGTGGGCTCAGAGAGGATTCCTTTACGCTGTGATCATAGTTTTGTTTATAACTCTCACTAGATGTTTTTTTATAAATAGAAGTTTTATAATCTGTTGTCATAGCTTATATATCAATGCTTCATCATGTCATGAATAGATATTTATTTCCGCTATAACACTGATCACATGTTTATATTCTGTTGTTAAATCAAATTGTTCAAAACTCTGATGTTGTATTAAAAGTGATGTAAGAAATGGCTTAAGAATGTTATAAGCTTTATTCTCTCATTTGTGATCCTGATGGAAAAATATTGATATTCAGGTTCTCCCTTGGGGTGAGCTCGATGGAACTGCGTAATTTAGTGTCCTCCCTTGGGTACTTGGTGTCTAATGGAAGACGAGTACTCCTGGGAGGCATTAGATTAGGTGATTCTACCATACCTTCCTGTCTAGGACCACCTGCAAGTCCCTGGTCCACAAGTTGGGTCGCAACGGTCCGAGGACCACCAAGGAGCTCCTCGACATCGCCACCAGCCATGCCTCAGGCGAATAGATGGTCGAGCTATCTTCGACCGCTCCAAGGGCAAGGCAAAGTGGGACGATGCCACCGGCGAGGGCGCCTCCAATCATCCCCATAAGAAGAAGAACAAGCAACGGCGCGAGAGCTCGCTCGTAGCCGCTGCCAACCATATGGGGGTCGGAAGCCCACCGAGGGCATCCCCGACAACTTCGAATAGCTGCTCAAAGAACCATGCCCAAACCATGCCTTCCCCGTCAAGCACTTGTACAAGGACTGCACCCTCATGAAGCGGTTCTTGTCCGGTAGTGCCAGTAAAGGAGAGACAAAAAAAGACCCCAAGCCAGCGATGGATGACGCAGACGAGAAGGACGACGATTTCCTGACCCCCGACGGATGCCTCATGATCTTCGGGGGGGGGGCTATGAATCCAAATGTAGGCAAAAGCTGGCGCGTCATGAGGTCTGCATGATCGATCCCGCCATGCCTGCCTTCCTTCGGTGGTCGGAGTCCGCCATCACCTTCGACTAGACCGACCACCCCGACAGCATCCCTCAGCCAGGAAGGTACCCGCTCGTCATCGACTCGATCATCAGCAAGAAGCGGCTTACCAAGGTACTAATGGACGATGGCAGCGGCCTCAACATCCTATACGCCGAGATGCTCGATGCCATGGGCATTGATCGATCGCGCGTCCGACCGACCGTGGCTCCTTTCCACGGCATCATGCCGGGGAAGCAGACCATGTCGCTCGGGCAGATCGATCTACCCATCACCTTTGGGAATCCAACCAACTACAGGATAGAGACCCTAACGTTTGAAGTGGTTAGGTTCCACAGGACCAACCACGCGATCCTCGGGCGGCCATGTTACGCAAAGGTCATGGCCGTCCCCAACTACACCTACCTGAAGCTATAGATGCTAGGCCCGTAAGCGGTCATCATCGTCGGCACTTCTTTCCAATGTGCCTATGAGTGCAAGGTGGAGTGCTATGAGCACGCCGCCGCAATCGTCGCCTCCGCCGAGCTCGTGGCTATCGAAGAGAGGATCACCGAGGAGCCCTCGGACTCCAAGCGGTCGGCTGGGTCCTTTGAGCCTGCTAAAGGTATCAAGTAGATCCCTGTGGACACCAGCAACCCCGACGGCAAGGTGCTCCGGACTGGCACCACGCTTTCCTCCAAATAGGAAAGTGCGCTCGTCGACTTCCTCTCCAATAGTGATATCTTTGCATGGAAACCCTCGGACATGTCAGGCATTCCGAGGGAAGTCACCGAGCATGCCTTGAAGATCAGGCCAGACTCCAAGCTAGTGAAGCAACGACTATACCGCTTTGACGAGGAGAAGCGCAGAGCCATCAGCGAGGAGATTACGTAGCTTTTGGTGGCCGGATTCTTCAAGGAAGTGTATAATCCTGAGTGGTTAGCCAATCCCATTCTTGTAAGGAAAAAGAGTGGGAAATGGAGAATGTGTGTTGATTACATGGGTCTCAACAAAGCATGCCCAAAGGATCCATTTCCTTTGCCGCGCATAGATCAAGTAGTCGACTCGACCTCAGGGTGCGAAACCCTTTGCTTCCTTGATGCGGACTCCGGGTACCATCAGATCACGGTGAAGGAGTCTAACCAGCTTACGACTTCTTTCATCACCCCCTTTGGATCATACTGCTACGTCACGATGCCATTTGGTCTAAAAACGTAGGGGCTACATATCAGCGTTGCATGCTCAAGTGTTTTGGTAACCTCATCGGTCATACCATTGAGGCTTACGTGGATGACATCGTAGTCAAATCCAAACTCATCGATGAGCTTGTAACCGACCTTGAGTTGACCTTCGCGAAACTCTGAGCGAATGGCATCAAACTTAACCATGAAACTCTGAGGGGTATGCTACTTGGGTTCATTGTTTCCGAGCGCGACATCGAAGCCAACCTAGAAAAATCTCGGCCATCACGAGGATGGGCCCGATATAGAACATAAAGGGGGTATAGCGGATCATAGGGTGCCTCACTGCACTCAACCGCTTCATCTCACGCCTCGAGGAATGGGGTCTCCCCCTTTATCGGCTCCTAAAGAAAACCGACCGCTTTGAATGGACGCCCGAGGCCAGGAGGCACTTGACAAGCTCAAGGGGCTCCTGATGAGGGCCCTAATCCTAGTTCCCCCGACTATCAGGGAGCCACTCCTGCTCTACATCATGGCCACCACGCAGGTGGTCAGCGCTACGCTAGTGGTGGAGCGAGAGGAAGAGGGGCATGCCCTCAAAGTACAATGTCCCATGTACTTCATTAGCGAGGTCTTGTCCGACTCCATGACCTGCTACCCCTAGATCCAAAAGTTTGTCTACGCCATCCTCATCACCAAGCGAAAATTGTGCCACTACTTTGGGTCACACCCAGTGACTGTGGCGACATCCTTTCCTCTCGGCAAGGTCGTCTAGAACTAGGATGCGACGGGAAGAATCGCCAAGTGGGCTCTCGAATTGATGGGAAAGGCATCTCGTATGTCCCACGGACCACCATCAAGTCCCAGGCGCTGGCCCACTTCATAGCAGAATGGACCGAGATCCAAAGGCCACCAGCGACCGTCGATCAAGATTACTGGACTATGTATTTCGATGGTTCGCTGATGAAGAAGGGTGCCGGCATTGGGCTAGTCTTCGCCTCGCCCCGTGGGGTGCGCATGAAGTACATGGTCCACCTCCATTTCCTCACGTCAAACAACGTGGCAGAGTATGAGGCTCTTGTTAACAGTCTGCACATTATGATAGAGTTGGGCATCCGATGGCTCGATGTCCGGGGTGACTCCCAGCTAGTCATCGACTAGGTCATGAAGGAATCAAGCTGCCACAACCTCAAGATGACCGCATACTACCAGGAGGTCCACAAGCTAGAGGACAAGTTCGACGGCCTCGAGCTCAACCACATCCCCCGACAACTCAACGAGATGGCCGACAAGCTAGCAAAAATGGCGTCCAACCAAGAGCCAGTCCCGGCCGGCGTCTTTTCCAGCAATCAACACAAACCCTCGGTCCAATACGAAGAGCCAGGGCAGGCTGGTGGCAAGCCACCCATCTTAGACCCAAGGGCTGGGTGATCGCTAGCTTTGCTCGACCCCTTAGCCCATGGCTCGAGGGCTGGGCAACCGACAACCTCTTCTGACCCCTCCGGTCTAGGCTCGGGGGCTGAAGCTAACAACACGCTGCCTACCTAGGCTCAGGAGATGGCCCCCCATCGGCCCCATTCGACCTCGAAGCTATGGAGGTCCATTAAGGTCTGGTGATGGAGATTGACGCTGACCTAGCGGTGGAGCCCGACCCTCCTATAGATTGGAGAACACCTTACCTCGACTACCTCATCCGGGAGGTGTTGCTAGTGGATAAGACAGAAGCTCAATGGCTCACGCGCCACACCAAGTTGTTTGTCATCATCAAGGAAGAGCTCTACAAACGTAGCCATGTCAGGATCCTACAGCGTTGTATCCCGATCAAACAAGGGAAGCAGCTACTAGGCGACATCCATGCTAGGGTTTGTGGGCACCACGCCGCGCTTAGAACCTTGGTCGAGAATGCGTTCTGACAAGGCTTCTACTGGCCGACGGATGTAGCCAATGCTGAGCAAGTTGTACGCACCTACAAAGGGTGCCAGTACTACGCTTGGTAGACCCACCTGCCTGCCTAGGTGCTCTAGACCATCCCCATTACATGGACGTTTGTGGTCTAGGGACTCGATATGGTTAGGCCTCTTAAAAAAGCGCTTGAGGGCTACGTGCACCTACTTGTCGCCATAGACAAGTTCACAAAATGGATAGAGGCTCGACCGATCTCTGTGATCAAATCTGAGCAATCCGTGCTATTTTTCCGTGACATTATCCATCATTTTGGAGTCCCAAACTATCATCACGGACAATGGCACGCTGTTCACTGGGAAGAAGTTCCTCCAGTTCACTGATGAGCATCATATCCGCGTTGATTGGGCTACCATGGGTCACCCCCGTACGAATGGGCAAGTTGAGCGTGCAAACGGTATGGTCCTACAAGGGCTCAAGCCTAGGATCTTTAACCAGCTAAACAAGTTCAGTGGCCGATGGGTCACGGAGCTCCCTGTAGTGCTCTGGAGCCTAAGGACAACCCCTAGTTGGGCCACTGGCTACACTGCCTTCTTCATGGTCTATGGCTCCGAGGCCATCCTCTGAACCAACCTCGAGTATGGGGCGCCAAGGGTCAGGGCATACAACGAGTAGGGAGCCAAGGCGTCCCTTGAAGATGCCATGGATCAGCTCGATGAAGCACGTGACATAGCCCTCCTCTGCTCGGCTAAGTACCAGCAAGCATTGTGTTGGTACCACAACTGTCGCGTGCGGGGTCGGGCCTTCAATGTTTGAGACCTGGTACTCTGCCTCGTCCAGAGCAACAAGGATCGCCACAAGCTATCGCCGCCATGGGAAGGACCGTACGTCATCGCGAAAGTGCTCCGACCGGGCACGTACAAGCTCAAAACCATCGACGGCGAAATCTTCACCAACATATGGAACATTGAGCAGCTACGTCGCTTTTACCCTTAGCTCTTTTTCGAGTCGTTGACGTACTTATGTAAAAACACGTTTCTAAAATAAAAAGCACTCTTCCCTATCAGTTTTAATTCGCTTCCCTGTTTCTTAGTGACACCCGACCCCTGCAAATGGCTAGGGGTCGGTCCTCACATGGGTATACTCTCACTCAGAAACTCACATCTGACCCCTTCCTACGTTAAGGCCTGAAAAGTAAGAGTCATGGAAACGAACTTTGAGTAAAACCGGGCGGACAGCTAAAAGACCTACACCCCAGCGGCTACGACGCTTTTGCTCCCCGGCGTAATCAAAGTTTTTTTCACCGACTCGAGCTAAATAGAACCAATGATGGAATGGGTCGGATCACACCTACTCGCTTTACATTCGAGATAAAAACTTTTTCACCACAAGTTCGCATCATACTCCTTTTCATGATTAGATAAGGACAAACATTCAAAACAAAAATACTTGTTCATTACAAAATTATTGGCTCCATGGCCTGAATTCACCTAACTAACTAGCACCTCCGAGGGAGTACTATGTCTTCAATCTTGTCTGCCAGGTTCTACGAAAGGGAAGCCACTACCGATTCCATCTCCTCTAGCTCGCGGGCTTCATAACTGGGCGCGTAGCCATGGCTCATCGCCTCCAGATCGATGTTGTCCCCATAATGAGACTGAGCAATCACAAAGGACTGATTGACAACGACGCGGAGGGCATTCCTCTCGAGCTAGCGCACCCAGGCCATGATCTCGATGGCACAAGCCACGAGCGAGCTGGTCTCCTCCGACTGCACCACTTGAAGGTCGCTGCAGACCACTCTGAGGGTGGCGCTCATCACTCTCCACCTAAAGATTTCTCCTCACCTCGACAAGATCCATAGCCAGCCCCATAGAAATGCTCTCGGCCTCTAGCTTCTGGGTCGCCTCCCTTTCGAGCTCGACCTGGAGGGAGCCGACCTTCTGCTGCGCATTATTGCGCTCTTGGCAGGCCTAGTCGTGCTCTCAGAAAGCCTAATTGCGCTCCTCACGAGCCATGCCACGCTTTGAGCAGAGCTTCTCTGTGGTTTGGATCAACTCATCCTGCTCCTTGCGTAGCCACTCGATCGTTGCAGTATCTTGGCTCGCCTTCTTGTCCAAGGCCATGAGCTTCTCCTTGGCCCCCAGCTTTAGCTCCCTCTCCCCCTCAACCTCGCCTAGGAGGTTGAGGATCCGTTGGTGGGTCTCGGCATCCTTTTGGAGCAGCTCATCCCGCTCTTTCCTCACCCTGGTGGCTTCTTCATCATCCTTCCACAACCTCACCGTTAGGATGTCGAATGCTTGATCGGCCTGGTTAGCATCCCAATAGGCCTCCACCACCCTCTGCTGGGCCACAGCGAGCTACGCTGTCACCTCCCTACGCAACCGCGCCTCCTCAATGAGGCGGTCCTAGGCTTCCTTCTGGTGACGGAGGAACTAGGATTTGCCCCAGCTATGAGCTATGAGGGACTACAGGGAAACGATGGTCAGAAAACAAAAAATATATAAAGGAAGAAGAAGATAAGAAGCAAGACCGAGCAATACCCGCCCAGAGGCAACGATAATGTGGTGCAGTGTGCCTGTGGTGTTTTCTAGGGCCTCAAGCATGATCGTGACCCCCAAGTCGAGACTCTCCCGCTCCATGCTCTCCAAGGCGTCGTCTAGAGTGAAGGACGTCGACGCCGGATCCTACGGATCCATCCACTAAAGCAGGGGCGAGCCCCGTGCAAGCGAGCTGCTACCCGCCGAGGTTAGGGTCAGCGACAACTCCCCATCGGCCCCAAGCACCGCCAATCCCTCTCGGTGAGATGCCTCCACCGGAACATCCCCTCCGGTGGTGGAAGAGGTCAGCGGTGCAGATGCGAGCCTCTCCCCTAGCACCGCGACTCACGGGGATCCCTGGACCGCGCTCCCTCCATCTGACCCACGTCGGGCGCCACCGCTTGGGCTGCCAATGGCATGGGTCTGGCAGATACCTCAGCCGACACTGTAGTCGCGCCCGCTGTGACCCATTCGTCACGGTCGCCGCCACCTCTAACTGCGATGGCGGAGTCAACTGGCTGCGCCGCCCCTATCATGGTCGATACCACCAGCGCGGTTGGTAGCCCAGTCCGCCCCATCGTCGCCAGCGATACTACGGCCATCATCGGTAGCTCCACGATAGCCAAAGGTGCCCCTTGTGCGCCCGTGTCCGCCAGTCCTGCCAAGGGCACCGGTGATGCCTCAGGCGGCGCCTGACTGGTCAGCAACACGGCCACACCGGCGCTGCTCCCACCCGATCCAGGCGTGACACCAGCCGATGACCGCCGCCCTGATTGGAGGGCGAGGCTCTTCTTTGGTGTAGCGGCAAAGGATTCCGTTGCTTGCCGACCATGCAAGGGGCAAAAATCATAAATTACAATGAAATTTGACAAAAACTGGAAAAACAGAGGAATTGATAACTCACCTCAGCAACATCAGGCAGCAGACATGTTTGGGGGATGAATCCCCTGTCTCATCAGAGCAAGGCCATTTTGAGCCCGCCCCCTGCTCCTAGGCAGAGGGGCTTGCCCATGACGGCTCCTAGGAACATTGGTGGAACGCCTTGCTCCCCTTGGCTCTTGGGGCACGATGGTGGAGCCGCCTGCTTCCACCGGCTCCTGTGGCTCGATGGCAGAGCTGCCCGCCTCTATTGACTCTAGGGGTGGGCCGGTAGTGCATCCCGTTTCCACCGGCTCCCTAGACGTGCCCTCCCCTTTGTGGAATGGGAAGGGCCCCATTGCCTGTGAGGACAAACCGATACCTATCAGCGCATCCTCGTTCTCCAAGCTGTCCCACCCGACACCATCGGCCAACTCCATCACCTCATCATCGTCGTCATCATCATTGTCATCGGTGTCCTCCCCTCGCCCCCGTGCCCGCTACCTCCTTTGCTGCTTCTTCTTCTTGTCCTCCTTCGCCTTCTTCCGTCATTCGGCCATGGTAGTGGTGCTGGGTGATCCATGAGGATGAGGTCCCTCAGCTGGTCCTGCCCCTCTCAAAAGTTAGTCTTGCGGGGTCAGGAAATCAATTGGAAAAGAGGCCCGAGAAAGGGAAACTTACAAAGATGATGTAACCTGGTTCCAGCCGCATCAAGGGATGCCCCAGCATCGGGTAAATGTAGTCGAGGGCGGCGCTCGTGTCGTCCCGCAGAGGCTCCTTTGCCTCCTTGATGCATTGTGCGATCTCAGAGTTGGGGAGCGCTCCCTAGACGAGAGCCGTCCCGTTGCGCGACGCCTCGGGCACCATCGCGTATAGCGGGAGCGTGCGCGTCATCAACGACGCCACCCTCCTCGTGTGGTAGGCCCCAATGACGCTTGACCCTTCAGGTCGTTCTTCTTTAGGATGTGGATGGTGGCAATATGGTCCTGGATTTTCTTCTTGTCCTTCTCCGGGACACCCACTTCCTCCATGGCTCTAGGGCCTCCTCGATTAGGCACTCGGTAAACTCCGACAGAGGGGCAGAAGCGTTGTTCTTGAGGTAGAACTACTACGAGTGCCACCCCTTGTTGGACATCAAGAGCCGCATCGATGGGCACTCGCCGACCTAGTTGTTCCAAAGCTGAATGCCAGCGCACCCCATCGGCATGTGCAGATCTGACTTGCCACCCTTCTCCCTCTTCTTCTAGAGGTTGACGGTGAAGAAATACCTCCATAGATCAAAGTGAGCGCTGATCCCCAGGAATCCTTCGCACAACACGATGAACGACGCCACGTGCTGGATCCTGTTGGGCTTGAGGTGTTGTAGCTTGATCTAGTAGTAGTGTAGCAGCCCTTGAAGGAATTTGTGGGTGGGGGTCAGAAGCCCGCGCTCATGGAAGTGGGCGAACGACACCACATAGTCGTAGGGTGGTGACAGCACGTCCTTGTTGCCCAGTAGCAACCACTCCTGAGCCGTGGTCCGCGCACGGAGGAGGCCATGATGGATGAGGCCCTCCATGCGTGTGAAGGTGATGTTAGAGCGGCACCATGGATCCATTGAAAGCAGGGGCAGATGAATGCGAGCTCGGTGATGACGAAGAAGCGAAGGCAGGAAACCCTAGCTTGATGGCAGCAGAGATGCGAAGGCAGAAAACCCTAGCTTGATGGCGGCGGAGATGCGATGGCAGGAAACCTAAGTGATTGGCGGCGACGGCGTGGCTGCGGAGGTAAGGATGCAGGCATGCGTATGACACAGGGGGGCTAACCCTTTGGTTTTATAGGGGCGACGGGTGCAAGGAAACCAACCGCCCACCTAGAACTCTGCGCCCACCATGACCTGTCACCATGTCTCATCGCGGGGCGTGTGCACGTAATTTTCTGGCCGTTCCTCGCAAAATGCGCCGAATGTTTCGCCTCCCTGAACGGGCCATGACCCATCACAGGTAAGGGGGATACGGAGCTAAAAACGCTCCTATGGCCTATCTAGGCCCAGTAGTTCGAAGGTTGACCCCACAATGGGTTCAACAACCGCTCCGGGCACCTTTAGAGTGAGGGGTGGAAAGGGATGGGCCCGCTAGTGGCCAGCACCCAGGCGCACGAGCACTGTGGGCATCCCAGCCTGCATTCGAGTCTTGGCTAGACACAATCCATGGTTTTCCCTCAAAGAAAGGCAGAGCCCTCGAGACCGGTTGAATGGACACGAGAACTATATGGATTGACCGCTGAGAATCTAGAGTCGGTTACCAGCTGACCCAAGCCGGACCCCCATGAATGGGATGACGGGGCCACACTCGGACTAACCCATTAATAGTTCACCGAGCACCATGATTCATCCATAGAGGAAAATCATGGCATGGCTCTGCCCCTCTGTTTTTATCAGAAAAAATGCTTGAGGGAAGACGGTCATATAGACGAGCTGACCCTTGATCGAACCCTAGCTACATGCGGGGGCTCGAGGAAAGTTAGACTCGCAAGGAGACCGAATGCGTGGTCAGAGAATGACAAAAGGTCGGTCAGACCCCCGTAGGGGTCGAAATCAGGAAAGACCTTTTCTGACCCATCGAATCTCACAGCTATACCCCCGAGAGGTCCGATCATGATGAAAGGGAAACACCGTCCCTAGGACACGCCGTGGGCGACAAAAGAAGGCCAAGGCCCTCAGAGTCCTCCCATTCGAAAAAGCCTCTGAAGGAGTATTCTACTCCTCCGCGGGCTCGGGGGCTACTGTCGAAGACCAATAGTAGGGTACCCGAAGGGGAGGAGCTAATGGTCATCAACATTGATTCACCCAAGCTGTCAAGTGCATGACTATAGCTCCAACCGACCCCCAGATGTGTGAGTTCTGCCTTGCCCGATCGCTGGGGCACGAGCTCCACCTCGCTTGACCTCTGGGTCGGAGTCCTCACCTCATCCGACCACTGGGGGCAGGCTCCGCCTTGCCCGACCTCTGTGTCGGGAGCTCTTTCTCGCCCGGCCTCTGGATCGGGGCTCTGCCTCACCCAATTCCTAGGTCGGGGGCTCTGCCTCACCCGGCCTCTAGGTCGGGAGCTCCGTCTCACCCGACCCCTTAGGCGTGGCTCCCGACGGAAGCCCATACTGCTGCCAACCACTCTGGGCCAGAAAGTACAACCCAAAGGTCAAAATTCTGGCACCGTGCAGGGAGCGTGCACATCTCATCATGACCCATGCCCATGATATGTCACTCTAGGGAACTCACACCACCAACAGTGACAGACACGTGGTCACTATGTTGCCTACTCCCTGTACGGTCGTTGACTAGAACGTTGGTCCGATGTGTCGCCTGTCGGGACAGGATGGGACGCCACGACCCGCTGACAACGCTAGGGTGCGGTATCAGCAGTGATCAGGTGCCCAGTGTGGAGCCGTCCTTGTCACCATCTACGGTGCCGGCGAGACCCGCATAAAGGGGAAGAAAGGCCCAGTGGTCCTAGAGGCCTTCTTCCGCTTGACTTTGACCCTCTATCTCCCTCTTTCCTCCTCTATAATCTGCTCATCCCCTAGGACTATAAAAGGGGAAGCAGGATGCCCCATGAAGGCAACGACTCTGCACGCCAAAAAAGACGGCTGCATACGACATCCTAGCGAAGCATAGACACACACACCGGAGACTTGGGATCCTGACCCTCTCTCGCCCATTTGTAACCCCTACTGCAAACTTCAAGTGCTAGTAATACGAGCAGCAGCGATGAACTGGACATAGGGATTTTCTGTCCGAACCAATATAAACCTCGTGTCCTATAAGCACACCATCCGAGCCAGACACGCAATCCTAAAAATTCACTAGTCGGTAACTCGAAACATCGACAGATCTCGAGCTCTAGGTCCCTACCCTCCTTTATATAGGCAGAGGGGGTAGGGTTACAATAAGGGTGATTGGTTTTATAGATTGGATTCCTAGTTTGTTACATGGAATACGCAATAGATTGATCCTAGCTATCATCCAAATACGCCTATCTTGGATCCTGGCGGCATGCCTTGGTCATCCCGTTGATCGACTGCTCTAGCCCTCGTGGGCCTCCTCCTTGATGGCTCCTGGGCCGATAGCGTGGACATGTAGTCCCTCCGTATCGCAAATAGCGGTCGTTCTGGCCACGGACGGATCTGAGCGATTAGAAGTCGTTCTGGCCTCCAACGCAAAGTTTGGATGATGCTGCCCCTTGCGCTTCGTATCCCTCGCCGCGCGTTAAGAGCTCGCGCTTCGCATCCCGCGCCACGCATTAAGAGCCCGATCGATCCCTTGGCTTCCCTCGTGGCGTCAATAGGCCAACCGCTCGCCGCTAAGAACACGCGCGGCTGTCGCCACCGCACACCATCTCCACCTCATGCCGCACGCCACTCACTGTTCGCGTGCTCACCGTTTGCGTGCTCACCGTTCGCCGCATGCCACGTCGATGGATGCCTCGCTGTCCTCGGAGATGGAGACGATGGTGCCGGACTCCATCACGTCGGAGTCACAGGAGGCAGCGAAGGTCGTCACATCGGCGATGCTGGAGCTCTCGCCGGAGTCGAAGATGGAGTTGGTGCCGGACTCCAAGATGGAGGTCGCGCCGGACTTGGAGGAGGTCACCGTGGATGATGTCGGGCTAGACTCGGAGAAGGTCGCTGTGGAGGACGTCGTCGAGGCACCGGACTCCGTCGACCCACTGCTGTCCGTCAAGGGACTGGACTCCGTGGTCTCGCAGAACTCTGTGGAGATGGTGCCAGATTCCTTGCTGCCGGTATAGGCTCGTTGAGATTGAAGGGGTGATTGCCATCGTCATCTTCCTCCATACGAACGTTCAGATCAAAGCCATGGAGGATATGAGCCATTGCGCCATACGGATTGCTGTGGAAGGAGTTGGTAAAAAGAGAAGAAGCTAAGCCATGGCTAGATGAACAAGCAAGGCAAGGCAGTAGTACTCCAGGCAGTCGAACCGATGCCGGCGTTTTAATACTGCAGGCAGCCGAACCGTTCAACCTGATGAGCGCTGAGCGCCAAACGAACAAAAAAACACGCCCAGGCGAAACAAAGAGTGAACGAAAAAGTCTACACACGCGGCAACTGAAAAAATTCACGCGGCATAGCGCGCAACCAGCGTGCATACGAGAGCAAGCAGCGAGCGTGCACAGCGCCATGCAAATTCCCGCGAGCGCCCAAAAAAATAGTGCGGCCAAGGGATTCGAACACTGGACCTCCAGCCTCGGTCCACAGATCGCTTACCACTCGGACTATGAGGAATTGTTGTATAGGAGACACCCGCAGTCCTATTTAATAAGGGCAAAGAAGGAAAACTCCCCCCTAATTAATCACTCTTTGGCACTCCTTGGTAAGCGTAATTCTATCCTAAACGACTTCTAATTGCGAGGAAGTATATATCTGACAATAGCCTCTGTAGGATTTAATGACAAGCACTACTACAGAATGGACTTGTTGTCCCGGGCGGTAATGGCCTTTAGTCCCGGTTACCGCGCCAGGACAATGATCCCGGGACTAAAGGTGGAACCTTCAGTCCCGGATCATCGAGCCAAGACTAAAGAGGGACCTTTAGTCCCGGTTGGTGTTACCAACCGGGACTAAAGGCCCTCCAGCCGAGCAACCCTGGCCGCACCCTTTAGTCCCGGTTGGTAACCCCAACCGGGACTAAAGGTTCCTTTTCTTTTTCTTTTTTTTTGGTTAATTTGTTTTCAGTTCAGTTACACATATTTGTTTAATATATAATATGTTTTATGTATGTATTCTACGCTGCTAATATAAATACACGCACGCATATAATTACATCTAATTCTCATCTCGAGCATTATTATATTCGAATAAAGTATGAAACTATATATATTATAGATATATATGTATATATACAACACTTTCATAATCTTGTTCTCGAAAATAACGATATCAATAAACATTTAATTTACATCATTTGTTCGTTAGATCAAAGTAGAACTCGCCATTGGGATTTAGCACTTTTTCTAGAAGATATCCTGCTATTGACTCTTGAACTGCTTTCAGATGGTCTTTTTGCATGACCCTTCGTTTCAACCATTCAGTCTTGCATTTGAAATAAAAGGAAAAGTATTAATACATATATATATATATTCATTTAAAAATAAATAAAAAATTGATATATACGTACTCTGAGGACATCTTCAGGAGTTCTTCTTATGTATGCAGTGATAAATTCACAAACGTAGTATCCACACAAGTTATTACCTGGTTCCTACCGCAAACATCACTGTACGAGAAGAAGATTATTCTCATCATCTCACACGTAAATTGAAGTACGATATAGTAATTAAACATGTGGGGAAGTATATATAGTACAACTTACTGGTATTTCAACTACATTAAGTGGTGCCTTGCAATCCTTGCGGTGTTGCTGAATAAACTCTTTACAAACCCTGTGCGACCAATAATGTACGATCGTTAATAAATTATGGCAAAGTCTATTCAATAATAGTTGTGCGCGAGAGATCGAAATTACCCCTGGATAATGTCTATCATATCTTGGTATAGTGCTCGCTCTTTTCTCAATGAGTCCAAGATTACTAACTGACTTGAGTTTAACTCAATGACAATGAGTATCCAGTGAAACCTGCATTGGTTTATACACACACGTACATGCATATAAGTTGTATTGATATTACATAAAATGTGTAGACTACATTATTATTAACACTTACTCAAAGTTGTACGGGAAAAGTATTGTTGTCTTGTCGTGCTGCTTCATGAAGAACTTCATGATATTCGTCTGTGCTTCAGATACCCAGTGGTCCTTGACAATAATATCGGTTTTGAATACGATATAAGGATCAATGAAGCCAACACTGGTGTCTTGTATTCTTTGGAGCTCTGACATCTGGAATCTGTATATAAATATAAGTTACATGTGAGGATAATTATATACATGTACGCATGGAAGTGAGTTTATTAAATAAAAGTAAGAATCACTTACAAACAAAAGGAGCTAATGATTGATTTATCCAGAGCGTCCAAGTGGAATAGTTGATGCAATTCTTCGAAACTAATATGTAAGATGTCATCTCCACGGAAGTAATGATGGTCTCTAAATCTGACAAAGATCCACTGCTCACCCCTGCCACACGCCTGCATGTAACACTTGTTGAGCAAGTACATTTGCGTACCCAATTCATTCAGAGCCGCAGGGTTGTACAGACTTTTGCCAAATTTATAAGTCTTCCAGGTATCAACTTCCAGGTTCTAGATTGGAGCTTTGCCCGTCACTTGATCCAAGGTTAAACCAGTTTGTTCAAAAAAATCATTAAGATCTTGAACCGACACTTCTCTAGAGTTGTCTGGTCGATAGACTTCTATGTTGGAACCATATTGATTAGCAACAACAAGATTTTGCATTGGTTGCTTCTATTGTCCGAGCTATGGGACATCCTTCCCTGATGCTCTTTTTCTTTTCTTATGTGCATCATGTGACTTCACGAGGGAGCGGTCATAGTCTGATAGCGGCGGTGGCTTACGAACTTCAAGCATCTTTTTCTTGTGAGATTCGACCTTCTGCCTCAGCTGATCTCATGGTATGTAAAAGTACGACTTCTCCTTAAGCTTCGCTTGTCTCTGCTTTTGGATATCTATAAAAAAATCTTTCACTTTTTTGCCTTCTTCAGCTGCTATTTGCTCATCAGTCTTTTCAGGAAGTATTTCTTGAGAAATAACTCTTTTTCTCGGGGTCTTCTTTACCGCCGGGACCTTAGACATCTTTGTAGTGCGTCGCTGTGGAGGTGGTGGGGGCGGTGTTGGAGACCGGCGTGGAGGCGATGAGGCCGGTGTTGGAGTCCAGCGTGGAGGAGTTGGAGATCGTTGTGGAGGCGGTGGGGCCGGTGTAGGAGTTGGAGATCGTTGTGGAGGCGATGGGGCCGGTGTAGGAGTTGGAGATCGCCGTGGGGATGAAGTAGTCTCGCCCCCCGCGACGCTGTGATGAGATGGGGAATGAATGATTGGGCTAGGCTGGGGGGAGACCCTGCTACAAAAACAAGTTGTGGGTCAATTATTTTTGAAGCCAATATAAAATTAATGGAAAAATAATATTTCATTCACTATCATTCGTACCTAGGGTGAGGTAGGGGAAGCGGTGGCGCCCCAGGAATGATGATGAAGCATTTACGCCATTGAATAAATGTCTTCTCTGCTTCTCCTAGTGTCTTCTCCCCATCACCGCCTTCAATGTCAAGAGGAACATTGCTGTAACCTTTGAGCACTCTATCGACTGAGACGCTAGCATATCCAGGTTGAATAACTGACCCATGGATTCTTGGTGTCTTCGTTCGGTCTATTGGAGATACAACCCCGACAGCCACCATGATTGATGCATTATTACCATCTGGAATGTGCAGCTCACATGTTGTTAGAGGCTCAGTAATGTCATCAACAGGGAAGCGCAACCCAGCATCACCTTGAATAACTGGCAGCTCTGTGGAAGCACAACTGCTTTTCATCTGACCAACGGGGCTAATGGTGACTCCTGGTGTCGATTGCATTTGACTCATTGCTAGCTGCACTTGCCTCTTGATCTCCTCCTGCATTCTTGCCTCAAGAGATTTTTCTCATTCACGTGATTCAAGCAATGCTTGTCGTGACTCATTAACAAATTGCTCCAATACACGGATTCGGTCTGCCTCCTCATCCTTCTTTCTCTGGCGGCTTCTGTAGGTATCCCTGTCTGCTGGGAATGCTTGTAGCCACGGAACCGCCCCATAGCCTCTTGTTCGACCACCGTGTTTGGGGTTCTCTAGGGCATATGTCAATTCATCCTTTTCTCTGTTGGGCTTGAAAACACCACTATCAGCTTCTTCCCTAGCACGAGCTAGTCTCTGTGTTGCTCTATCAATTTTTTGGCCGAAAATTAGCTTGCTAGTGTCTGGGTCTAGGCTTCCCCCATGAGCATAGAACCAATTCTTCGCGCGTTGAGGCCAGTTCTTCTCTATTGTTTCAGGTATGATTCCCTTGGTAGTAATCTCTGCTTCTAGGTTCTGCCACTTGGGAATAGCACTCCTATAACCACCTGATCCCATGCGATGATGGTATTGCTTCTGTCGGGCATTCTGCTGATTCCTCATCATACGTTCCTCACTCTCTTGAGATGTCTTGTATTGTACGAAGTCATCCCAATGGGACTCCAACTTGACAAACGCCTTAGCATTGAAATTCGGCGTTTCATTCTTCAAGATAAACTTTTTATACAATGTCTTCTTCCAACTCTAGAACAATGTTGCCATCTTCTTCATTGTCCAATCCCTCACTAGCTCCTTCAAAGCATCATATGCTTGTAATGTGAAATGCTGAGTGATATCTCTCCAAGCTAGGTTATTGTCACGATCAGATACAAAACTAACATTAGGAGCGGATATCTTCTGCTTCCATTCACGAGCACTAACTGGGATCCTATCCCGTACAATGAACCCACATTGATTGACATATGTCTGAGCATGTGGCCCCAATGGTTTGCCGGTGTCGGTGTCGAATTCTGATATTATGAAATGGCCCTCTAATGGCTTTTTTGGCCCTCGGACTTTCCTACTCTTGCCGATGGTTGATGTAGATCCAGAGATCGGCTACATGAGTAGAAACACAACGATTAACAACAAATATATGTACGCATGCATCTATAAGAGATGATAGATAATCGAATATACCTCGCCAGTATTTTCATGCGTGACAATTTGTTGATCTTCAACCACCGGCATATTCAGGATATCCTCATAATCAGCAAAGTACTGACTCGTGTCATCTACATCCACATTGGTGCCGGCGTTGATAATATTCGCCATTATGTCATCATTCAAGTTATCATCCGGAGCAGCCATTTGTATCTTCAAGATAACACATAGATAGAATTACTATGGCACATAACATAAGTACATGTGATAACACATATAGAATTACTAAATCCAATTAAATATAATAACACATGGAAATAATTAAGTACATGTATATATACACATAGAAATAATTAAGTACATATATATGTATACATATAGAATCTCTAGATAGAATTAATTACTAAATCTAATTAAACCTAACATATATACATAGATAGAATTACTAAATCAAAATTAAATCTAACACATATAGAGAGAGAGATAGAATAATAATTACTAAATATATCAAAAACTATAATAAAAACTATCTAAAAAACTATCTAAATAAAGTACTAATTAAATTTTAATACATTTAAATCTAATTAACATATATCGAAAACTATCTAAAAACTAAGAATAATAAACTACTAATTAAATTTTAATACATTTAAATCTAACATATATATCAAACACTACCTAAAAAAACTATCTAAAAAAACTATCTAAAAAGTATCTAAAAAACTATCTAAAACAGGCTAGCCGGCCATGCATGGCGGCTGGATAGTTTTATTATAGTTTTTGATATATTTAGTAATTATTATTCTATCTCTCTCTCTCTCTATATGTGTTAGATTTAATTTTGATTTAGTAATTCTATCTATGTATATATGTTAGGTTTAATTAGATTTAGTAATTAATTCTATCTAGAGATTCTATATGTATACATATATATGTACTTAATTATTTCTATGGCGTGCTGGCCGGCAACGGGGCCGAGCAGAGCTGCGCGAGGACGACGTACGGTGGAGACTCGACGGCCGCCGGGCGGGGCTCGACGACGACGGCGGCGCGGGCGCGGCAGAGACGACGAGATCGAGGCCGAGCGGGGGTAGACGATCGACGACGGCGGCGCGGGCGCGGCAGAGACGACAAGGACATTGTAGATCAAAAAGTAGAAGATGAACCGGAAGATATATATAGGCCGGGACCCTTTAGTCCCGGCTTATAACTCCAACCGGGACTAAAGATCCTTTAGTCCCAGCTGGTAAGCCGAACCGGGACTAAAGGTCCAACCCTTTAGTCCAGGCTCGGCTTACCAGCCGGGACTAAAGGATCTTTAGTCCCGGTTGGTGTTATCAGCCGGGACTAAAGGTATTTTTTGTGGGCAATTCTTCCCACCCTTTAGTCCCGGTTCCTGGCCTGGGCCGGGACTGAAGGCCTGAAATTTTTGCAGCCCGCTAAAGTGTTGTTTTTTTCATTAAGGATTGTAGATCTTGATAAGCTGCTCCAATGAGACACTAAATGACCTCAGATGAAAAATCTCTAAATACCAAGTTTGATCATCTCAGCAAGATCTACAATTGTTACATAGCTCATTTTCCCATTTGAGAAAGTTTTATCAAACACTAGTCACAAATTCTTGATTCTCATATAGACTTTCTAAAACTATGTCACACACTTTTGAAATTTGAACTACATTTTGTTCAAACTTTCTCAAATGAAAAAATGGCCTATATAAGGATTGTATATCTTGATGAGCTGAACAAACTTGGTATTCAAAACTTTTCAATTGGAGACAATCTAGGGTTTCAAAAACTAGTTTGTAGGCGTCGAAATTTAAAAATCACAAATTTGAACTGTCCAAACTATCTCAAATGGAAAGTTGACCAAAACAACAATTGTAGATCTTGATGATTTTAACAAACTTGGTACTCAAAACTTTTCAATTTGAAGTCATTTAGAGTTCAGAATACTAGAGTCAAAGTGTTGTTTTTTTCATTTGACCAAATTTGACTTGGTCAAACTTGCTCAAATGAGACACTAAATGACCTCAAATGAAAAATCTCTGAATACCAAGTTTGATCATCTCAGCAAGATCTACAATTGTTACATAACTCATTTTCCCATTTGAGAAAGTTTTATCAAACACTAGTCACAAATTCTTGATTCTCATATAGATTTTCTAAAACTATGTCACACACTTGTGAAATTTGAACTACATTTTGTTCAAACTTTCTCAAATGAAAAAATGGCCTATATAAGGATTGTATATCTTGATGAGCTGAACAAACTTGGTATCATGCGGGCACCACCGTGAATTTTTTCTTGACGTATGACCCTTGGTTATGATCTTGTCGTAACCATGGAGTGTCTTCATCATTTAACATGATGCTTGGATCTTTCTTCACTATGAAGGGTGGAATTCAGACATTTCTTTCATAATCTTCTGACATGTCTGACTTGTCTTCAATTCCCACTATATTTATTTTCCCAGAAAGAACTATGTGGCGCATTGGCTCATTGATCATTGAGTTGATGTCTTCGTTTTTTCCTCTCTTTGATTTTGTAGACATGTCTTTCACATAGGTCATCTGACTCACATCGGCAGCAAGGACAAATGGTTTGTCTTTGTACCCAATATTGTTGAGGTCCACTGTTGTCATTCCATACTCTTTGTCGACTGTTACCCCTCCTCCGGTCAGCTTCACCCATTGGCACCGAAACAAAGGGACTTTAAAATTAGGTGCGTAGTCTAGTTCCCATATATCTTCTATGCGGCCATAATATGTTTGTATATTCCCATTTGGATCTATGCCATCTATGCGAACACCACTATTTTGATTGGTGCTCCTTTTATCTTGGGCAACTGTGTAAAATGTATTCCCATTTATCTCATACCCTTGGTACGTGAGGATATGCCATGATGGTTGCTTAGCCAATAAATACAGTTGCTCATCAATATTGTCATCGCCTTGACATTCTTTTCGCAACCAACCACTGAAACTTTCCATGTGCTAACGCCTAATCCAAGCTTCAGTCTTCCCTGGAAACTTGGATCGTAAGAACTCCTTATGTATCTCGATATACGGATGCACCAATGACGAGTTCTGAAGAACTGTGTAGTGTGCTTTATTGAAATAATCGTCTTCCATGCCAATATATGTTTTCTTCCCTAAAGTTCCTTTACCACTGAGTCTCCCCTCGTGTCGCGATTCAGGAACACCAATCGGGGCAAGGTCAGGAATAAAGTCAACACAGAACTCAATGACCTCCTCTGTTCCATAGCCCTGGGCGATGCTTCCTTCAGGCTTAGAACGGACTTTCACATATTTCTTCAAGACTCCCATAAACCTCTCGAAGGGGAACATGTTATGTAAGAACACAGGTCCAAGAATACTAATCTCCTTCACCAAATGAACTAGGAGGTGTGTCATGATATTAAAGAAGGATGGAGGGAACACCAACTCAAAGCTGACAAGACATTGAACCACATCATTCTGTAGAGTAGCTAGTTCCACTGGATTGATTGCCTTATGAGAAATTGCATTGAGGAATGCACATAGCTTCACGGTGGCTAGACGTACATGTGGAGGTAGAATTCCTCTTAAAGCAACTGGAAGCAATTGCGTCATAAGCACGTGGCAGTTGTGGGACTTTAAGTTTAGGAATTTCTTCTCTGGCACATTTATTATACCCTTTATATTGGAGGAGAATCCCGATGGGACCTTGATGCTGCTTAGACATTCGAACATGTTGTCCCTCTCTTCTTTGCTAAGCGTGTAGCTAGCAGGACTTAAGTAATGACGCCCATCATCTGTCTTCTCTGGATGAAGGTTGTTTCGTTCTTTCATGCCCTGCAAGTCCTGGCGTGCTTCAAGTGAATCCTTTGGCTTCCCATACACACCCATGAATCCTAACAGGTTCACACAAAGATTCTTTGTCAGGTGCATCACGTCGATTGCATTGCGAACCTCTAGGACTTACCAATAGGGTAGCTCCCAAAAGATAGACTTCTTCTTCCATATGGGTGCGTGTCCCTTAGCATCTTTGGGAACAGATTCGCTGCCTTGTCCCTTTCCAAATACTACTTTCACATCCTTGACCATTGCGAGTACATCTTCTCCGGTTCAGTTATGAGGCTTCCTCCGGTGGTCTGGCTTACCTTTAAAATGCTTACCTTTCTTTCTTACTTGGTGATTCAAAGGAAGGAATCGACGATGGCCCAGTACACGACCTTTCGACATCTTTTCAAATATATACTGTCAAGGTCATCAAAACAATGTGTGCATGCATTATATCCTTTGTTTGTCTGACCTGAAAGATTACTTAAAGCAGGCCAATCATTGATTGTTACGAACAACATTGCTCGTAGGTCAAAGTGTTCTTGTTTGTACTCATCCCAGACACGTACACCTGGTTTGTTCCATAAAACTAGAAGTTCTTCAACTAATGGCTTCAGATAGACATCAATGTCGTTGCTAGGTTGCCTCGGACCTTGGATGAGGATCGACATCATAATGAACTTCCGCTTCATGCATAACCATGGAGGAAGGTTGTAGATACATAGAGTAACTGGCCAAGTGCTATGACTAGTGCTCTGCTCCCCAAAAGGATTCATACCATCTGTACTTAAGGCGAACCTTAAGTTTCTAGCCTCATTTGCAAACTCTGGAAATTCCCTGTCTATCGCTCTCCACTGGGACCCATCAGCTGGGTGTCTCAGCATATTGTCTACCTTACGGTCTTCTTTATGCCACCGCAACAACTTTGCATGGTCTTTATTTCTGAACAAACGTTTTAAGCGTGGTATTATAGGAGCATACCACATAACCTTGGCAGAGATTTTCTTTCTAGGACGTTGTTCACCCTCGACGTCACCAGGATCATCGCGCCTGATCTTATACCGCGCTGCTTTACATATCGGGCATTCATCCAAATTCTCGTATTTATTGCCATGGTAGAGGATGCAGTCATTAGGACATGCATGTATCTTCTGGATTTTTAATCCCAAAGGGCAGACAACCTTTTTTGCTTCGTACGTAGTAGTGGGCAATTCATTTAGCTTCGGAAGCATCTTCTTTATGAGGTTCAATAAATTCCTAAATGCCTTGTCGGATATACCATTCTTTGTCTTCAACTGTAGCAATTCCAGTGTTGTACCTAGTTTTTTTTGCCCCTCTTCGGCCGTCGGGTATAGCAACTTCCTATGATCCTCAAGCATGCGCTCGAACTTAACTTTCTCTTTTTCACTTTCACATTCTTGTTGTGCATCACGAGTGGCATCGCCAAGAGCATCACCGAGATCATCTTCTGCCGCTACCTCTTCTTCATCTCTCCCCATTGTAGTATCATCAAAGGCAGCATACTGAGCAATAATGTCATCAATGTCTAAATCTTCTCCTTCACCTTCTTCCATCATGACCCCGCTTTCTCCATGCTTAGTCCAACATATATAGTTTGACATGAAACCTGACTTAAGCAAATGTGAATGAAGACTCATTGAGCTTGAATATTCCTTTAAATTCTTACATATGGCACATGGACAGCACATGAAACCATCCCGCTTATTTGCCTCGGCCACACCTAAGAAATAGTGCACGCCCTCAATAAAGTCTTGGGAGCGGCGATCGGCATTGTACATCCAATGGCGTGACATAATCTGCATTACACGACAAATTATGAAAACCTTGAACATAATTAAGTATTTTATTACACAACATAGATGACACACACACGGTTGATTAATTAACTAAGCCTGGCTACAACGTAAGCAATCCCAACTATCACTA
Source organism: Miscanthus floridulus (assembly GCF_019320115.1). Lineage (NCBI taxonomy): Eukaryota > Viridiplantae > Streptophyta > Magnoliopsida > Poales > Poaceae > Miscanthus > Miscanthus floridulus. The sequence continues at coordinate 17,308,415 of NC_089595.1, forward strand.
AACAAACTAAAACTACAATGCACTTCCGTAACATAATTATTTCGTGATTGTACGCAACTAAAACAGACAAATCATTCTTCTGTTGAATATCAATAAGCTTCTCCTGCTGGCTCACTGCCTCATCATCAGCAGCCGCTACCTCAAGCGCACCCAAATTCTGCACGTATGTAGCATAATCTTCCTCCCAGTACCAACCATCGCATCCATTGCCCTCCCACTGAAATTAAAGCCAAAAAATATTTAGTCAAAAATATTCAAGAAAAGCAGGTCAATTAGCCATAATTATAAAATGCATAAGAAACTCACATCGTGATCCGGGCACTTGTAGAAAACACGACCCTTGTTGGGTCCCTGTCTCTTGACTCGGTACTCCATCACAATCTTCCGCTTACACTTGCCGCAGATAATGAGAGGGAGTTCTGGCCTCAGTCGTTTCGCAACCGAACGAGAGGCCGAGGATCCGATACCAGTTGTCATCTACTTTCTATACTTATTTTTGCAAACTAGTGTAAATTTCATATTTTCTAAAATGATATATTTAAACAAAACTAGTACGGATTTCACATGTTTCAATAAATAACCATCCGTACTAGTTGACCTTGCTTACGTGATCATCTCGGCCAGCATTTCTCCACCGGACGGCACCGTACTTGGCCAAGGAAGAGCTCCGATTCTACGAGAAAGGGAACACGGTCTTCCACGACCGTTGCCGCTCTCCCTCGTAGAATCAAAGCTCCTCCTTGACATCCGTTACCGCTCGGCAGAGAACATGTTGGCCGAGCTAAACACGGTCCGCAAGTTAAACTAGTACGGATTTTCTATAATTTTCTAACTATTTACTAAGTTTTTCATTTCATGGAAAATTTAATTCTAAAAAATAAAAGGCATGATTTCTAAGTAGTTCATTTCATGGAAAAAATAATTCTAAGTGACCTGCTCGATATCGGCGAGCTCGCGGGCGTTTTGGTTGCCGAGGATAGTAACATTTGTTGATGACATTTGTAGGTCTGAAGTTATCAAATATCCATCAAATTATAGCTCAAAAACATGTTTCAATAAATAACCATCCGTACTAGTTGACCTTGCTTATGTGATCATCTCGGCGAGCATTTCTCCACCGGACGGCACCGTACTTGGCCAAGTAAGAGCTCCGATTCTACGAGAAAGGGAACATGGTCTTCCACGACCGTTGCTGCTCTCCCTCGTAGAATCAAAGCTCCTCCTTGACGTCCGTTACCGCTCGCCAGAGAACATGCTCGCCGAGCTGAACACGGTCCGCAAGTTCAACTAGTACAGATTTTCTATAATTTTCTAACTATTTTCTAAGTTTTTCATTTCATGGAAAATTTAATTCTAAAAAATAAAAGGCATGATTTCTAAGTATTTCATTTCATGGAAAAAATAATTATAAGTGACCTGCTCGATATCGGCGAGCTCGCGGGCGTTTAGGTTGCCGAGGATAGTAACATTTGTAGATGACATTTGTAGGTCTGAAGTTATCAAATATCCATCAAATTATAGCTCAAAAACATGTTTCAATAAATAACCATCCGTACTAGTTGACCTTGCTTACGTGATCATCTCGGCAAGCATTTCTCCACCGGACGGCACCGTACTTGGCCAAGGAAGAGCTCCGATTCTACGAGAAAGGGAACACAGTCTTCCACGACCGTTGTCACCCTCCCTCGTAGAATCAAAGCTCATCCTTGACGTCCGTTACCGCTCGGCAGAGAACATGCTTGCCGAGCTGAACACGGTCCGCAAGTTCAACTAGTACGGATTTTCTACAATTTTCTAACAATTTTCTAAGTTTTTCATTTCATGGAGAAATTAATTCTAAGATCACGTAAGCCACCGGGGACGAGGATGGCGCGTGCTCCAGCGAGGACGAGCGAGGCGTGATTTTGATGAACTAATTTAACTTTTGTTTATCCAAACATATATGCAAATCATCATGTGATTTTGAGCTAAAAATGACATATAAAATCATAATAAAGTCCAACATATAAAGTTACACATGCATCTACATCGCAAAATGAGATAAGCTACTGATAAAACATAAGAGGATTAAGTTTGTTACCTCCAAAATCGAAGAGCAACACCAATGGAGGGGGAGAGAGCAAGAACAACAGCAAGCTGAAGAACAGAGGCAGTGAGTTTGAATGGAATGGCTCGGGCTCGGGGAGGAAGAAATGAGCTGGATTATAGGCCGGGATAATTAGTCCCGGTTAGGGGGCCAAACCAGGACTAAAGATTAATCTTTATTCTCGGGGCATCACCTAAACCGGGACTAAAAGCTTTAGTCCCGGTTGGTAATACCAGCCGGGACTAAAGATCCCTGCCCCGCGGACGACCGTTGGGCAGGGACCTTACCAACCAGGACTAAAGGGTCCTTTAATCCCGGGGGCAAAAAATGCCGAGGCTAATGTCAAATTGAGACATCGTTCTAAAGTCTGTTCTCTAGTAGTGAAGCTAGATGGTAGCCTTAGCCCTTGGGTGGTCACAGACCCCTGCAAGTTTCGAGTGCTATGAGTGTTCATAGGTTTCTTCCTCGGGTACCGAAGCATTTGAACAGCGCAGTTTATTATTATCAAGTATTGAAAGCCAATATGGATATGCTCGGGTGCCGAGAATCTTTTCTCGGGTTCCGAGAAGCATGGTGGCATCACCATTTATCGGGCACATGGTTCCTAGGAAACATGCTTTCTTAGACATGGCGCTTACGGTGTTGTCAACGTTATTTTTGAGTGGTTACACCGTTCATCTGGAAGCATGGTTTCCAAGGCGTTGTCAACGCTACAATCGGGTGGTAGCACCGCTTTACCAGGAGCGTGGCTCCCAGGACGTTGTTAATGCCATGTTGAGGTGGTGGCACCGCTTTAATCGAGAACTTGGTTCCTGATATGTTCTAGCGTTCCATAGTGGTGGTGCGTCATTGAGTCCTACTTAGAGAACAGATTAAGAGGACAGGGTAGTTCGTACCACCTCCGTTTTCGCACGTCACTACACCAGTTGGGGGCAACCCGATTTGGGTTACTGTTTATTAAACACTAAGTGCTTCACATTTTTCTTCGACACCCGTCAAGGAACGTGCCTCGAATTTTCGCGGGCATCTTAATGGGAAAGCGAGGTCATTGTCTCAGAGCCCAAAGGCCAACATAGCAGTGTCCTGGGTCGAGAACCACCGCGGGCGAATAACAAATGTGTGAGCTGTTGTTGGCATTTGCGTATGTTACTCTTCGATAACTGGTAGAATGAGTGAGCGTCTACTATCACTGAAAGGAAGCAATAGGACTAAGCCTAACCAGCATGGTCACGTCATAAAACTCTTTTTCCTAATTCCAGGAGCTCGTACTTTGGTTACGGCCCTTGGCTAACTAGTTTTCCGATTTCCCACAATGGGACACACGCCCTTTGAAATAAGGTACTTCGAGCTCGTCAAGGTACTCAGGAGATTTACATGACACTGGGTGCAAAGATTTTAGGATCATACTGGTGACCCTCCCGAATACCCCCTGACACTAGAGATAGCAGGGTCAGTAGTAAATGAATTACTATCACCTACAACTGCCGAGCGGGTGTGAACCAAGCTGAGTACAGAATCTAAGCGTTAGATCACTCGCCTGTGTCGGTTCGTGTGATGGTGCATCCGGTTCGGGCCATTGGGCCCCACGGCCGCCACAGTTACACGGATGGGTTCCTTCTCAACGAAGTTGAGGCATCGATTTCAGTGGCCTGTCTCCCCACGCGTATTCCTCGGAAATTGTGCCACTCAGAGATCGTGGGGACGTGCCCTAGCCTTAACTCTCATCATTGCTCCGAGAAACCACCGAGATTCCGCTGGCTGTGCACGTCTTCTGCTTATAAAAACAGAAGGGGAGAAAGGAGGTCAGCACGCTTGTATTATAGCCTTCGCATACTCACCTTTCGTTGTTCACCCATCCTATTCCCTTTCGCCAGATCCCAATCCGACGTTCATGGCCAGAGAGAAGCACCTGCGGGAGGAGCTGGAGGAGAAGCCGGCTGGGGAGCGCGTACCCTGGTGCCCTCGGGCCCTTCGCTCACTACTGGATTCAGGTTCAGGTCAGATTGCACTCGGCAAAGCCTTTGCCGACACTCGGTAAAGAATACACGGTAAAAAATTGATCGGTAAAGTCCTCTTTGCCGAGTGTCTTTTATCGGACACTCGGCAAAGAAAAGCAACCGTCACGGCGCCGGTCCCGTTGACGGTCACTTTGCCGAGTGCCAACCCGGCAGGCACTCGGCAAAGATTTTTTATTTTTTTAAAAAAATTTCTTTGCCGAGTGCCAACCCTTCAGGCAGGCACTCGGCAAAGAGTTTTTATTTTTTTTACAAAATTTCTTTGCCAAGTGCCAACCTTCAGGCACTCGGCAAAGATTTTTTATTTTTTTTAAATTTCTTTGCCGAGTGCCCCCTGTCCGGCACTCGGCAAAGTTTGAATTTTTTTTAATTTCTTTCCGAGTGCCCTCTGCCCGGCACTCGGCAAAGTTTGAATTTTTTTTTCTTTAATTTCTTTGCCGAGTGCCCTCTGTCCGGCACTCGGCAAAGTTTGATTTTTTTTAAAAAAAATTCCTTTGTCGAGTGTCCTCTGTCCGGCACTCGGCAAAGTTTGAATTTTTTTTTAAAAAAATCTTTGCCGAGTGCCCTCTGTCCGGCACTCGGCAAAGTTTGAATTTTTTTTAAAAAAAATTATTTGCCGAGTGCCATGGTCACAGCACTCGGCAAAGCTAGGAAAATGGTTTTCTGGACATCAAATTTTCCAGCTTTGCCGAGTGCTGTGACCATTGCACTCGGCAAAGTGGTCCTTTGCCGAGTGCAACACTCGGCAAAGTGACCCAAAACTGCAAATTTTTATTTTTTTTTACATTCCATCATGACAAATAAATTCATACAAACATATATCACATATATATCTCATCCATCACATATATATCTCATCCATCACATATATATCTCATCCATCACATATATATCTCATCCATCACGTATATATCTTATCCATCCACACATCCATCCGCACATATCACATCCATCACAATATATATCACATATATAATAATAAGTGCTCAAGTCCATCCAAATAAATACACAAGTCCATCAAAGTCCACAAGTGCATCCCAAGTATATCACAAAGTGAACAACAAATGAAAAAAATACAACGTGCACTCATCTCGGCTAAGGCGACTGTGGTGAAGGCCCAACTCCATCATTCGGAGGTGCATGAGGTGGATTATTCGAACCACCATCAGATGGAGACTGCACAAAGGAGAAAAGATTGCATGTGAGACAAGATTATTTGGATAGCTAATCTAGGAAGGTAGAGGCCATACAAGCAAAGCACAAGCGAAAGTAAAAATCTTTCATACTCACAGGAGAAGCTGTAGCTGCAGGACGCGGAGGCGGAGGTGGAACCAATAGCCCAGGTGGCAGAGAGAAGCCCACACGTTGCCCAAGTCCTTGTAGGAACACCGTAATGTCCGTCAGCCTCTGTGCCTGGGCCTGCCGCTCGGCCCGCTCAGCCTCCAGCTAGGCCGCCATCCTCTGCTGCCCGGCAGCTCCTGACGTTGCCTCATTTATTATTCCAGCCAGGCCTGCAATATTTCACTCCAATGTTTCGGTAATGCAAAGCTAATTAAGGTGTGTAAAGATCAATGTATGACGAGTAAAATAGGAATAACCTCGAGTGTGTCGACCCGGTGCTGTGCAGCGGTCGGCCATGTGCGAATGGCGGGGCTCTCGCTCGTGCTCCGTGCTCGGATCTGGGAGAGAGAGGGAGTAGAGGCCGTGTCGATGATGCCGTCGCCAAGTCAGAACCGCCCATACTTCTTGCCTTGCCCCGCCCTCATGACGGCCTCTCCATCGAAGTCCTGCGTGCTCGAATTGTGGTCTGACCCATGGAGCGACCTCGCCACCTCAGTGTACTCACTGATGCGGGAGTGGACGCTCGGGTTCGTGTATGCCTCGGGCGGGTCCTCTAGGTTGAAGGAGACGTCGGACGTCGCCTTGCCCTTGTGGGCCATACACCATGCCTGGAAGTCCGAGCAAGCCTGGCCACTATGTGACGCTGACTGGGAGAAAGACAGCACGATGATTAGAAATCAGGTAGAACTGAGCGTCGCAATAGATAAATGAATTCACGTACCCATGCTTGTTTGTATCCGACGAGGCTGCAGCTGCCTTGACGGTGTGCTGGACCTTGCATCTGCAAATGACGGTCCTGGGCATCCCTGTGCATCTTGAGGTACTCCTCTGTGACCATCTGTCCACCATCATCGCCCAGCACTCGGGATACGCTTGGCACCACCAGGGAATCATCTACACATCATCAAGTATTGGATATATAAGAAGATCAAATTAAACCAACTTAATCTCAAAATAAATCAATATTGATGTTCTTCATTTACCTCAAGGTACTGCTCCCGGGTCAGCTGCATCTCTCTTGCGTCTTTCTTGGTTTTCCTCTCTCCAAGCTTCGACCCGTAGTAGGTTACGATGGCCTGGATGCGCGCCTCGTGATGCATGTCAGAGACGAGTTTTTTACAGGCTTTGGTAGTCACCTGCTCCGCCCTGGCCTTAAATCCCTCATCGCATCTGTAATAAGTCTGCATACAAAAGTGATGTATCCATTCATTATTTCAAAAAAAGTCTACAATGTTGTGCGAGGGAGACTTACCCAAAGCTTTGCCTTCACCCGCGCCGCCTTGTTGGGGTACTCCGCATCGGTGGCGACGGCGTAGTGGTCAAACGAGTAGGCCGGCTCCGTCTTCGATGCATACGTGACAATGCCGGGGAAGTGTTGCCTGCATAGAAGACCCAGGATGCCGTTGACTAGCCGTGCGTTACCACCCGACACAACCACCCAGTTCCTGCACAAGTGATTAAGAAAAATTATTAGTTTTTTTTCATCATATCATATGAAGTAGTGGTGATAACATATAAAGTTACTTACTTTTGCCCTTCGGGGCGAATCACTGGGCGTTGGTGAGGAAGCGGAACATGTGGAAGGCTCGCGGGACCTCGCAAGTGGACACTCGAAGAGGAGTCGGAGGAAGCAGAACCCGTGCCTGCCGCCTCCAACTCGTCGTCCTCGTGCGGCCCCTCCTCCTCGTCCGTCTGCCGAACCAGCTCATCGTCCGACTCGTCCACGGGCGCCACCTCCTCCTCCGGCTCCTCCTCACGCGGCGTGGGAGGAGACGGCCCCCTCCTGCGTCTGGCAGTCCTCCTCCTCCTCCTGTCCGATCCCTCCGCCGCCCCCTCCGCCTCCTCCTACAGCCGGCGTGGTCTTTGGTATATCGAGTTCATGGACCTATGACGGTCGTCCGCCATCTTTGTTCAATCACCTGCAACAAAAAAGAAAAACAAGACGTAATTAGAAATAGGTGAAAAATAAACAAAACATAATTACAAAAAACATAGTAATACATGTATTAGAAATATTTGCAAAAATAAATAAAACATAATTACAAAAAACATAGTATTACATGTATTAGAAATAATCTTGATGATTGAGATTAGCTGGATCATAGGTCTCGTCATCACTATCAGATATCACATGTAGAGATGTCCTGGTTTGTAAGCATCGTACGTGACAACGTGCACAAAATCTTCTGAAATTTTTATCATAGCCTCCACATATGATATCACGACATCTCAACAAGTTTCATGATTTTCGGACTTCGTTTGCGTTTTATAGAATTTAAAAATACTTCGCACGCAAGTTCGCGGTCATGTTTCGTGAACAAGATGTCCGAAATTTCGGGTCCGTTACTGGATACGGCCTCACACTACACTCAGTAACATGACTATCATTTTTTGAATCATTAAATTCCATTATTCGTACCACGTGCAGTTCAAAATTATATTTTTTGAAAAAAATCAAGTAAATGAAATAAAGTAACTAAATATATCAAAAAGCCATAAAAAATCCACAAATCCTAACTAGGAGTTCCTGGTGCTTTAAAAGGGATGCACAAAAAATTTGGAGGCAAAAAAAAAAAACTTTGCCAAGTGCCGGGGCATGGCACTCGGCAAAGGGGGTCTTTGCCAAGTGCCACGAATAAGACACTCGGCAAAGAGGGTTTTGATTTTTTTTTTAAATTTCATCTTTGCCGAGTGCCTTCACAGGGCACTCGGCAAAGACATTAAAAAAAATTAAATCTTTGCCGAGTGCCGTGCCAGGGGCACTCAGCAAAGTATTTTTCAAAAAAAAAAATTAAATCTTTGCCGAGTGCCGTGCCAGGGGCACTCGGCTGAGTATTTTTAAAAAAAAAAATTTGCCGAGTGCCAGATCTGGGACACTCGGCAAAAAAATTTTTAAAAAAAAAATTAAATCTTTGCCGAGTGCCAGATCTAGGACACTCGGCAAAGAATTTTTTTTTAAAAAAATAAAATCTTTGCCGAGTGCATTTTTTTGCCGAGTGCCTGATTTTTGACACTCGGCAAAGAATTTTGCACTCGGTAAAGTCTCTGTTTCCAGTAGTGGCTTAGGCTTGCTTGGGTTTTGGTAAGGATGGTTCTGGTTTTAGATCCCATGTTGAAGGATTCTGATGTGTCTCTTGGTGCAGTGGTATTTCGACGTCGCGCTCGATGCCGTGGACTGTCGCGGCCAGAGATGCTCCGTCACCATCACAACCCCCAGCGGCACAGGCTGCCTCGGCGTCAGGCTTGTCCTCGTCCTCCGATGATGAGGAGTTCGATGATGGAGGCTAGCATATTGACACCGTCTCGTGGGAGTTGGAGGTAGTCGGTGGAGCCCTTTGGGACGAATGTCGAGAAATAAGCGGTTGAAGGCGTTTCTCTCGGTGGCCGAGATGCCACTTGGCGCCGCGGATGGAGAGGCAGCCAAGGCTAGGGCCACGGAAGCGGTAGCCCATGCAGAGGTTGCTGGTAAGCAAAACTTTGTCTTCCCTATGTTAATTTCATCCGTAGTTGCCCCTATCCTGGTGTGACGAGGTTTGCATTCCTGTTTCTTCTAGTCGTGGAGGGGTAGCTGGTTGCTGTCCAGGTTGAGGTGGCCGAGTCGCGTCGAGCCAATGAAGGGCTGGCCGGATGGCTAGCGGAGACGGCCCGCATGAGAGACAAGTTGGCCTCCTGGGCGCGTGGCTCCGTTGCCATAGCACAGGTCATCGCCAGCCATTACGTGGCGCTGCAAGAGGTGGTGACTTCTGCCATTGTGCTAGTTCAACCAGCGGGGCCGGACTTCCATGAGAAGCCCGCAGGCTTCCGGCGTGAATCAGGGAGGTGGTGGCGCACGGCATGCGTCATGGAGCTGCAGCAGCGCTAGGCGCTGCTCACCTCTATCTTCAGCCTACGGTGGATCTGCATGCGATGGAACCTGGGTTTCTGCCGAGGGCCGAGCTGCCCGAAGACTTCAACGTTGAGCGGTTAGTCGCCGATCTTAGCATTGCCGCAGGTGCCGTTGCTGCAGTCATCAGCGTGGGTTGATGATCCCTTATGTGTGATTGTGTGTAGTAGTAGCCCCCGAATGCTCGGATAGGTTGGTTAAACGTATCCGAGTGTTGAGACATTACGCACCACCATCATCGAACTCCTCATCATCGGAGTGATATTTTTGTATTTTGGTCCTTTTTTAAAACATTTTTTAGAAAAAGACCACTGCCAAAACGTTTTCTGAAAATAGACCGTTTTTAGGCGTCTTAGGACATGACGCCGAGGTATGAGGGTCGGCGTCGACTGACACGACGCCGAGGTCTTGCCACGTCACGGACGACCCCGGTCGACGGCGACACGGTGGCGCATGGGGCCCACTACGTCGGCGTCGTGTCAGCCAACGCCAGAGGCCGAACCTCGGCGTCTAGTCTCACCACGCCGAACTACCTGTTCAATGAGATTCAAAACTCAATTCTACCCCAAAAACGCGACTGAACATAAATTTTTGTGCTTTCGTATCTCCTGATCTGTTTAGTTCTGGCACAAAATGTAGTAACAAAAGTTGTAGATCTATATGAGTACTACAACTTTTCTTTAAGGTTCAAAGTCTTATTTGGTCTGGTTGGAGAGATACAAGGCTCCAGAGTGGGGTACATGAAAACTGAAATCCTGAATTCAGTCATCCAGACTTAGCCAAATTTTGAGCTCCCCAAAACAGTCATGGATTCCAACTTTAGGGCTCGTTTTGACTTTCTTACAAGCTTATCTAGCTCTTGGTCCAAAAACAAAGTTTGTTGTACTCCACTCAAACTTTAACTTTTATTTAAGGTGCAACTCCATAAAAGCATTGTAAGCAATTGGTCAACACCGGTCAAAATAGCATCACGGTAAAGCTCAATTTAGAGTTTTTGACCGATTGAGACATTTTCTTGACCTTTGCTCAACATGAATCCTTCGTGACTTTTGTTGTAGAGTTCATCTAGAGTCATTTGGGCAAGGTTGCAAGGTTTGGTTGATGACACATGTTCTCATTCACTTAATAAGACCAACAAACATAAATATAGCATGTCTACTCTTATTAGTATAACTCGTGTTAGTAGAAGAGAAATTGTTGAGAAAGATTTTTCATTTGAATCATGCAAATAGGATTTCAACCTATACCAAAGGTTTAGTTTAATACTTTATTCTTTCTTTTTTATGATTTATAGGCTCGGCGTCAAGTCTGATACGAAAGGAGATACGAAAGGACAAAAATAGTATTCGAGTACATTTAAAATCTTTAAGTACGACACTGTCCTCCGGCGTGCAAATCAGAGCTCCTGCCACGTGACGCCGCTGTCGTGGAGTCTCTTTGGCGACCGCCGTTACCACATCTTGGTCGGGCATCAGCCGTCAGCACAGTAAGATGCTGGCTCGTCTGGGTTGCCCGAGCTGGCGTCCACCATGCGGCCGTGGCCCTTGCAGCCCTCCAGCAGCATAGACAGCAGCAGGCGGCAGACCACTAGCCTCATTGGAACGGCGGCAGCCAGTAGCCGATGTGGAACTCCTGTCGACGAATGGAATGGCGGCGCAATGTAGTCATGGGGGAGCTGAGGGACGAGAGCGCGAGGGTGACTGAGGCGAAGGAGGCAAGCAGGGATTCGATGGTGACACGGCCGGGAGACTAGCAGATGCAGCGGCGGTGGCCTCGCGAGTAAAAAACTGCCGCCAAAGCCGAGAATCTTAGGGAGGGGACTCCACCTGGGTTTCTGGGCTGGGCACAGGGCTAGGCATGGACATGCCGAGCCCACTCGGGACCCAGGTTAGAATTAATTACAAAATTGATTAATAAACAGAGATAGGATGCCGTGAGATGTGTGCGATTTTCTAGAGGAGTATTGGAAGGGAAACACAACCTTCCTCAACTAAATTTTCAGAAATTGCCATATGAGTCGTGCGAGAAACCATGGCACGAGTCACCACTGCGATCACGCCACATACTCTTGGTGTGATTCAATGGACATATTAGCATTTCTGCGAACACACATTCCTAACACATCCTCCGTATCTTTTCTGGTCAATCAAAAGTGAATGACCTAGTGTTGATTTTTTCCCTTCCTCAAAAATGAATGACCTAGAGATCCCTAAAAACCGTATTCTACATCTATTATATATACCATCTAAAAAAACAAAAGGAGGTTTCGTCCACAGCCTTTCGTTTGTGCGCCCACCCCCCAGGCTAAATCTGGATCGGTTTAACCCACGTGTGACTTGTGAGCTGTCTCCACACGTCGATCGGATTGCATGCCCACATGCAAATAGCTGGTGCAATACGGAGCCAGATCGATCTAAAAAAAATCCGGATTGGTCAAGTGCAACGACGCCAGCTCGGTCTCGAAAAAATCCGGATCGACTATAAATAAAAGTGTCGCCTCACGCCAGTTCTCAGGTAATTCTACGCCAGCTCTCAGGTAATTCTCATCTCTTTCTCTATTAAAAAAACATTGTTCGAACACCAACAAAAAAATTCAGATTCAACATTTATATAATTTTTATATTATTATCTGTTTTCATGACTCTCTCCTTCTATTTTTATAGTCACAATTTTTTCTACTTAATGGATCCTTTGGGCAACATGAATCCTTCGTGACTTTTGTTGTAGAGTTTATCTAGAGTCATTTGGGCAAGGTTGCAAGGTTTGGTTGATGACACATGTTCTCATTCACTTAATAAGACCATTCCAACAAGGATATAACTTATCATTTCAGGTGACTTTTTGATTTCAAACTTCATGAAACTTTTCACAGTGAAGTTTTCATTAATTGTTTCTAACTTAGCTCAATATCCGCTAAAAGTTGTGAAAATGCACTACTGTAGAAAAAAAGAGAGACAAGGAGAAAATGATGGAGCATTAGACAAGGAGCGAGCTAAAAGATCCAAAGACTTCATATGCTTCTTTTGTGCATGGACTATGTATGCATTGGACCTTATGTAATGCACTATGTATGGACCTTGTACTATGTTTGGACTATGTTGGATGATTGATGAAGCATATGTATGGACTACGTATGGATGTTGAATGTGTTGGACCTTATGTATGTATGGATGTTGAATGAATGTGTATGTCGGTGTGGTCATTTGTTATGTGAAATTCTGTATGCTCATGTATTCTGTGTATTATACGCTCAGTTCATTGTTTTGGTGAATCCAGGCTATCGGCGTCAATTGAACACACGCCGAGTTTGGGCACCTCGGCGTTTAGTCAATTAACGCCGACCCATGGTACATACTGGAATCCTTTGCCTCGAAGCGACGAGGTGCCCAAGCTCGGTGTTCCGTAAATTGACGCCGAGTCGTTAATCTCGGCGTGGGTCGACTCAGCGCCGAGGTTCGGCCCAAACCTGGCGCGGGTTGTGGGAATCCAAACCCTAGGGTTGGCGTGGGCCGAATCAACGCCACGGGGTTGGCGTGGGCCGAATCAACGCCATGGTCTTCTATCTCGGCGTCGTCAGACTTGACGCCGAGCCTATAAATCATAAAAAAGAAAGAATAAAGTATTAAACTAAACCTTTGGTATAGGTTGAAATCCTATTTGCATGATTCAAATGAAAAATCTTTCTCAACAATTTCTCTTCTACTAACACGAGTTATACTAATAAGAGTAGACATGCTATATTTATGTTTGTTGGTCTTATAAAGTGAATGAGAACATGTGTCATCAACCAAACCTTGCAACCTTGCCCAAATGACTCTAGATGAACTCTACAACAAAAGTCACGAAGGATTCATGTTGAGCAAAGGTCAAGAAAATGCCTCAATCGGTCAAAAACTCTAAATTGAGCTTTACCGTGATGCTATTTTGACCGGTGTTGACCAATTGCTTACAATGCTTTTATGGAGTTGCACCTTAAATAAAAGTTAAAGTTTGAGTGGAGTACAACAAACTTTGTTTTTGGACCAAGAGCTAGATAAGCTTGTAAGAAAGTCAAAACGAGCCCTAAAGTTGGAATCCATGACTGTTTTGGGGAGCTCAAAATTTGGCTAAGTCTGGATGACTGAATTCAGGATTTCAGTTTTCATGTACCCCACTTTGGAGCCTTGTATCTCTCCAACCAGACCAAATAAGACTTTGAACCTTAAAGAAAAGTTGTAGTACTCATATAGATCTACAACTTTTGTTACTACATTTTGTGCCAGAACTAAACAGATCAGGAGATACGAAAGGACAAAAATTTATGTTCAGTCGTGTTTTTGGGGTAGAATTGAGTTTTGAATCTCATTGAACAGGTAGTTCGGCGTGGTGAGACTACACGCCGAGGTTCGGCCTCTGGCGTTGGCTGACACGACGCCGACGTAGTGGGCCCCATGCGCTACCGTGTCGCCGTCGACCGGGGTCGTCCGTGACGTGGCAAGACCTCGGCGTCGTGTCAGTCGACGCCGACCCTCGTACCTCGGCGTCATGTCCTAAGACGCCTAAAAACAGTCTATTTTCAGAAAACGTTTTGGCAGTGGTCTTTTTCTAAAAAATGTTTTAAAAAAGGACCAAAATACAAAAATATCACATTATAAGGACCCTTGAAGTCAACGACTTCGAAGGAGAGTGTCTCCTTGCGATAGTGTATCTGGTCCGCAAACGTGATAGAAAGGGTGATCATACCGAGCGGCATAACCCGATGTCCTGGGACGATCCTGTGGAATGGGGAGCGCGGGGGGTGCAATTTGCCGGCCCCAATATTCAGCTTTTCGAATGCATCCTTGTAAAGGATGTTTATGCCGTTGTCTCTGTCCATCAAGACTTTTGTCATTTTGACACCTACCACTGCGCTGACCACTAATGGGAACCGACCAGCCTCGATGACTTGGTCGAGATGGTCATCTCTGTCGAAGGTGATTGGCTGCTCTAACCACTTCAAGTAAATAGGGACTGCAGGGCGGCGGCGAAGATTAAAGGCGAGTTACCTTCTGGTGGCGACGACCTCGTAGGCTTGTGGGCCGCTGAAGATGATCAAGACGCCCTAGACGTCGGGGTAGTTGTCTTGGTCGTTGTCATCGTCTCCCTTCTTGCCCTTGTTTGGTTGGTTGCCTTTCGATGCGTCCTTGCCATCGTGCTGGGTGTGTTGCTGCCTGTATGTCTTGCAGTGCTTAGCTAGGTCGTTCACAGAGAAGCCGTGGTTTTTACACGACTTGTTCATGATCTCATCAAACTTTTCGTGGCCACCGTGGCCTTGTTTGGATTTGTTGCTTCTCGGCATTGGCTACGAACTCACCTCTGCGCTTGCGGTCCTTCTTCGTGGGCAAAGATATATGGACCCGTCTGGTCTATCAATCCTGACTTGTATTTGCCACTGCTAGCAATGAAGCAGTCTTCGCCATCAGTGTGCGCATGGGCTAGGACAAACATGTCCCGAAGGCTGATGTTTTTCCTTCGCCCGATGTCTCGAATGAGGGCCTCACTCTTTACGCCTCCGATGAAGGCGCTTATGATGCTTGAATCGGGGACGTCCTGAAGCTTATTTTTGTGCTGCGTGAAGCCCTTGATATAATCGCATATGCTTTCATCTGTCCCGCGCTTGCAACCTAAGAGGTCCCATGAGGTGCCAGGCTTAATGTAAGCCCCCCGAAATGGTTGCAAAAACTCCCTTTCAAGATCTGCCCATTGTTTGATGGTGTCCTCTCGAAGATTATTCAGCCAGTTTCTGGCTGAATCCGTGAGGTAGAACGGGAGGTATTGAATCATAAAGTAGGTGTCTGAGGTGGACGACGCTTTTCATAGCGACGAGGCGATAGTTTACCAAAAAAAATTTGGATCTGTTTCGCCATTGTACTTGTCGATGTTCGGGGCACGAAACTTGAGTGGTGTTGGGGCCTATCGGATCTGATGCCCGAACACGGGAGGCCCTTCTAGATCGTAGGAATCATCCTCAGTGGCATGTGGCGTGGGTTATGGGAGGTTTCTCGAGTTCCTCCTATCATGCGGTGCATCACCCTCGTCGTTACTCGTTAGAGTAATAACCACTTCCCACGTCTTGATCGCCTTTGGTGCCCCTACGGCCCCCTCCGTTGGAGTTATGTCCGCCACCGTTACCACCGTGTCCACCACTTCCCCGTCCACCACCCCTGCCTCCGCCTGGTTGCAGGACGAGCCTTGGTGGCATTCGGGACAACGGCGTGCGAATCTGCTGGCCTGGGGCGGTAGTCGTGCCCCTGAGTTTCGGGGCGCTTGGCTACGCGTGGCAGATGCATCGCTAGGTGCTGGTATGAGATCGGCCGTAGCCTCCATAAGCTCCTATATCCTTCGGATGGCATGGCGCCCTTCCTCGGTTGAGAGCTGTGGCATAGCTGCTGCCTCTTGCATGGCCTCGGCCAAGTTTTGCCAAGCGTTGGAAAACGACGGGGCAGCCAGCAAAATGTCATTGTGAGCCTGGCGGCCACGGGCTGCGTTCTGCTCCTAGAGTTGACACGTCGGAGTTTTCGATTTTCATCTGCCAACACATCGTTATGGTTGAGCAAGCGGTCTCGTGCTTCTTGGCTGGTCTCATAAGGTGCCGCGTAGTCATAGTCCACATGGCCATGAGGGTAGTGTTCGAGAATATGGTACCCGTTCTCCTCGTGACCCTCTGACTCATTAACATAGCAGCCACACATGTGTGAGATGATGTCATCATCGTCGTCATCCGAGATGGGGTTCTCGAGCAGTGGGTCGCTACTGTCGAGGAATTGGCGAAATGCCATTGGATTGACGAACCCCGAGGTGACCGCGTCACCTTGTTTCGCATTGTGATCGGAGTCGTCTGACTCGTCTAGAACGGTGCTGCTCTGGCTAAGGTTGCAGATGGTGACCCTGACAAAGTTGTGGTCGATGTCGTCATTGCTGCAGTCCCAATCAGTTTGATCTGGGTTGAATTGGTCCTTCGTGGGAGGTCTGGCAGGTTCTTCCGCGTCCTGAGAAGGCTGGGTCTGACGAGTTATCACTATGTTTAGGGGCTCTCCCGTGGATCGAGAGAAGGATTGATCGGGCGTCGAATCTATCGCTGGGATAGGGTCCCCGATCTTGCGAAGGTGGAGAGTGGCATTGAAATCATGCTCTCAACCTGGCTCGGCGAGAAGTTGGCCATACCTAGTTAGGTGACAGGCGATGGTGAGCAGCCCTCCGTCCACAGCCTCCTCCAATCCGGCGGCGAAAACTCGGATTTGGAGGGACTGCTCCTCTTGATCAGATGGCTCTAGTTCCTGCAGGCGCCAGCCCCCAAACTGGTCAAGCTTGCCGAAGGTGATCTTCTCGCTCGGTTGCATCTTCTCTGAGTCGTCATCGAAGTTGAAGACGATTCCCATCCGAAACACTAAAAAACAAATCTATACGCGAAAGGCCCCTACCTGGCACACCAACTGTCAGAAGATTTTGCTCCGGCAATACTAGGCAACGTAGTCGCATAGATGGTAGCACATGAGACCTAAGGATTTATACTGGTTCGAGACACGGTGTGTGTTAAACCCTAGTCCAGTGGTGATGCGGTTGCTCTTGTATTCGTATGCTCGGTTATGGGACTGTTGCTCCTAGCTACGTAGTAGATTGGAATGAATGAGATGGATCCCGAGCCCGAGGTCCCTACCCTCCTTTACATAGGTAGATGGGGTAGGGTTACAATGAGGACGATAGGTTTTATTTACAGATTGGATTCCTAGTTTGTTACACGGAATACCCAACAGATTAATCATAGCTATCGTTCAGATACGCCTGTCTTGGATCATGGCGGCGTGCCTTGGTCGTCACATTGATCGACTGCTCCAGCCCTCGTGGGCCTCCTCCTTGACGGCCACTATACCACAGCCAATCTGTAGCGACTCCAAATCGGTCGCTATAACGTTATAACGACTTATAGCGACCGACAGGGTTTATAGCGACCGATAGTTGGACACTAATATTTATAGCGACCGATGATCTGTTACATGTTTTAGCGACCAATGGTTTGAGGATATCAAACTTTTTAGCAACCAATAATCAGTCGCTATGAGCTGATATGATCATATAATTAATTTCACATTAAACCATATAATTTTAGGCTTGTTTAACATCCATACAAGTTCACAGTACACATCAACCACAATTGTATAAACACATCTCATATATTTCACTGAAATCAACATTTGTACAATTGTACTTTAAATAAATTCTACAAGTCATCTACCACATAGGCATACAGCCCATGAACTTCTAACACTACGGGAAACAGGGGCTTTGACGAGTGTTTCCTACTTTGCCGAGTGCTAAATGTCAGGCACTCGGCAAAGATAGACTTTGCCGAGTGCCGCACTCGGCAAAGCCAAACACTCGGCATATCCATCTTTGCCGAGTGTCAGGCACTCGGCAAAGTATAGCACTCGGCAAAGCCTCCCTTTGCCGAGTGTCGGGCTCTCGGCAAAGCTAAACACTCGGCAAAGGCTAACCGAGGCGACGGCGGCCACCCACCGTTAGCCTTTGTTGAGTGGTCGCCGTCAGACACTCGGCAAAGCTGTTTTTTTATTTTTTGTTTATTTTCTTTGCCGAGTGCCCTGTTTCTGGCACTCGGCAAAGACCCCTTTGCCGAGTGCCAGGTATGGCACTCGGCAAAGGAATTTTTTTTTTGCTGCCATATTTTTTCTTTAGGGTTTCTACAGTGCTTTAAAGTACATGTTAAAATTTGGTTGAATTTTGTGACTTTTTACTATATTTTTAGAATTATTTTTGTTTTGTTGATTTATTTCGCAAAAAGCAAGTTTGAACTGCAGGTGCATCGAATAATGAAATCTAATCATTCGAAAAATGATTGTCATGCTAGTGAGTGTGTTTTGAGGCCGTATCCAGGAACTTGCGGGATATTTTTCACATCTTGTTAACGAAACATGAGGACAAAGTTGCGGCCAAAGTGTTTTTAAATTGTATAAAATTCAAACGAATTCAGAAAATCACGAAACTTGTGGATGCATCGTTATATAGCATGTGGAGCCTATGGTAAAAATTTGGAAAAGTTTCGTGCACGTTGTCACGTACGATGATGAACAACTTTTGAACTTGTGAATTTCGATGTGATATATTCAGACACTTATGTTTGTGACTTCTAAATGGTGTTTGTGATATGTACGTGATGAATGTGTGATAATGGGATGGATGTGTGATGAATGTCATGGATTTGAAGAATGTGATGAATATCTGTGAAATTTTCTGTTTGAATGTGTGATGGAAGTGTTGGAATGTAAAAACAAGAAAAAAATAGGCAATTATAGACGCTTTGCCGAGTGTCACACTCGGCAAAGACCTCTTTGCCGAGTGCAACGCCCACTGCACTCGGCAAAGCTGGCAAAAACTGCATGAAAACACCAGATTTCCCAGCTTTGCCGAGTGTAATGGCAAAGACACTCGGCAAAGCTGGGCTCTTTGCCGAGTGTCAGGCCACGACACTCGGCAAAGGGGAAGGCTTTGCCGAGTGTCAGGCCACGACACTCGACAAAGAGACTTTTTAAAAAAAATAATTTTTTTTTTTGCCGAGAGCCGACACTCGGCAAACAATTTTGGGGAAAAAATTATATAAATTCTTTGCCGAGTGTCGTACATGAGACACTTGGCAAAGCAACCGTCACCGTTAACGGCTACTTTTCTTTGCCGAGTGTCCGGTCGACACTCGGCAAAGGCTTTGCCGAGTGCCCGACAAATGACACTCGGCAAAGAAGGCTTTGCCGACTTTTTTTTCTCCAAGTGGCCTTTGCCGAGTGCAGCGCTCGGCAAAGTCCCTGTTTCCCGTAGTGTAAGGGTTATCTACAAGTCACCTACCACATAGGCACACATCCCATGAACTTCTAAAGAGTTCACTATACAGAAGGCCAAGCCTATATACCATAGCAACCCAAAGCAATCCAAAACTACACACCTTTTAGTCCATTTTCCATGGGAACTCTGAATCGCTTGTTGACACCATCAAGCATGCTGCTTATTAGCACCTTCCTACATGCCTGAAATCCACATGCAATCACATATAAGTATTTTGGTTTTCAGCTAGGGTCAAATATGTAGGTAGGTGCAGTAAGAATAGATCACTCCTCTACCTATACCACACATGTCTTTTCAATCGAACCTATTTCTTGTGGCAATGCCACCTGCTGCACCTATATACTGTTGGAACTGATGGGTTTCGACAAAACATTTCTTTTAAAAAAGTCACATGGGAGAAAGAACCATAGATTCAGATGTTTATCAAAACTTGACCTAAGGCTATTGTCTTTTCTTACACAGATTAAAAGAAATGAAACTGAACATAAGCTAGTAGCAAAAGTATCATGTATGGACAATAATACATATAGGCTACAGATGCTTAGTTCAGCCAAACTGAATAACATAGAAATATTAAGAAATCAGAGTACAGATTATAGCATAGATTGTTTTAGGGTCCAATAATTTTATAGCAGCAGTCCTCAACAATGGCTAGCGTAGATTGCTTCTGCTCAAAAACCAAACCTAAACAAAAAGCCACAATTTGTTTTAGACATGTATGTTTTCTACAGACATGACAAGATCATATATGGGACTTGACAAATAAAGTCTATATATGCAGAAAACATGATTTGCAGGCTTGATTCAATTAGAAAAAAGAACATGTAGTGCTGACAAGTGGAACTACAACCCATCAAAGTTGCATCAGAAATTTAGAATGCAAACAACCAAAATAATAACTGTAGCAACAGTGCATACATTCAGATAAAAGTTGCGCAAAATAAAGAGTAGTCAACATGTTGGCTCACAGTTTAGAATAGATGAAAACAGTGCATACATTCAGATAAAAGTTGGGCAAAATAAAGAGTAGTCAACATGTTGGCTCACAGTTTAGAATAGATAAAATAGTGTCCTCGATCATGAGAATGAATATTTAGATGCACTGGTGCAGCAAGCTTTTTGCTCCCGGTTGGGAAACCCCTTTAGTCCCGGTTTCCCAACCTGGAGCACCAATCCGGGACTAAAGGTACCCTCCTTTAGTCCCGGCTTGACGCCCGGGTCTAAAGGGGGACCTTTAGTCCCGGTTGGAAACACCAACCAGGAGTAAAGGGGGCCTCCAGGCCTGGCCAGGGACTGCCACGGGGCAGGACCTTTAGTCCCGGTTGGTGTTACCAACCGGGACTAAATGTCTCTCTTTTTTTTTCTTTTTCTGGTTTCTATTTTTGGTTTCTTTTTTATTTAATGATTAGTTTTGATATTAAAATACATTTTCGAATACGCGGCTAATAGTAATATATATGTGTACTTCGCACGCGTAAGTTTTCATTCGAACTTTGTACATAAATAACAAACGAATATACGCGTACATGCATATAAATATGATGATCATATATACACACACGTTATTTTATGTACATATATATACAAAGGTTTAATATATAAATTGTTTATGTCCTTAGCAATTCACTCCTCCAGATTTGGCATCCACGTTTCGTTCGGGTCATTATTGTAGAACTTGCCGTTGGGTTGATGACCTGGTCATTTAGAAATCCTGCTATAGTCTCTCGAATTGCTTTAAGTTGGTCAAGTCATATGACTCTTTCCCTCAACCATTCAGTCTTCAATAAAAGTTAAAGGAAAAAGTATTAATATATATATATGTATGTGTATTGCTCATGTAATTACTTATACAAATGAGAGCAATAAAGAAATTGTAAATATACGATCGAAATAATATAAAGGAAAAAGTATTTATATATGTACTTTGAGTTGCTCTTCGGGAGTTCTCTTTGAGTACGCCATGATGAACTCGCAAACATAGTATCCGCAGTAGTTGTTACCCTGCTCCTGCCTTAGAACCCACTTTTACGACAAAAAAATCAATTAGGGTGAATTGAAATCATCATATGGTGTTAATTGAATATAAATGTGTAGTTATAGTACTTACTTTGTGTGCGATTACACCCAGTGGCGCTTTGCAATGTTTCATTTTTTGTTCCTCAATGAACATTTTTCCAAACCCTGGTCCCAATAAAATAAAAAAATAATTTAACCTTTAATAATTGTTGAGAGATCGGCGCCATTATATATATATGTTGTTATAGAGAAACTAAATTAATTACCCTTGTATAATATCTATCATGTCTTGATACTCCGTTTGCGGTTTTCTCAACGAGTCTAAGATTTTCAATCTACTATTGGCCCTATCGATGACCATCAATATCCAGTGATTGCTGCATAAACATATATATATATGTGTGTGTGTGTGAGAGAGAGAGGTAACTAGCTAGTAAGGAAATATTGATGTCCCATATATATGATGGACATTAATTACTTATAATAACACTCACTTGAAGTTGTAGGGGAAGAATATCTCCTTCTTGTCGCGTTGGTTCACTAAGAAATTCATGAGATTTCTCTCAGGTTGAGGCTTATAATCCTTCGGGGGGTTAGGGTGTTTGTATATGACATATGGATCAACAAACCCAACATCATTATCCTTTCTCTTTCTAAGTTCTGTCATCTCATATCTGCATACATGAAAATTGTGAATATATATATTGTGAATATATAATAAAGAAATTGTGAATATAGTAGAAAATAATCACACTTACAGACAATAGCAGCTAATGAGACTTTTGTCGAGAGAGTCCAGGTGGCATAGTTGGTGTAATTCTGGAAGCTCGACATAGATAATGGCATTGCCACAGAAGTAATGGTGGTTTCTAATTCTGACAGAAAGATAGATTTGTCCTGCACAGACGCTGACATGTACCACCTGTTTAGCAGGTACATTTGCGTACCCAGTTCACCTAATTTCTCTGGGTTGTATAGACTCTGGCCTGGTACAAATTTCTTGTAAGGATCCACTTCCGGAGCAGATGGTCCTTCAGCGAGCACTTCAGCAAGGTTCAAACCAGTGTCCTCATAAAACCGAAGAAACGACTCATAGCCGCCTACCTCCTCCACTAAGTTTAAGTTTAAACCATATTCGTTAGGAACGACATGGGGGGATTGATTGTTGCGATTGTTGTCCGAGTTGTGCAACACCTTTCCCTACTCTCTTCTTTTTTAGCGCCGCCTCATATGACTTGGTGAGAGAGCGGTTATAGTCCGATATCGGTTGTTTCGCGGCGCTCTTAAGAGAATCCCATTTTTTTTGTTCCAACTTCTTTCTTAGCTGATCTGGAGGTAGGAAGAAGTATGATGGCTTCGGGTTCTCCCTCACTCGTCATGCCTGTTTTGCACCTTCAAAGAAATCTGTCACTTCTTTTTGTACTGCATCCTTTAATTCCTGTTCACTTTTCTCATAAGATAGTTTTTGGGGAATAACTGGATGAGTATTTGCTTTCTGCTTCTTTGCCGGCGGGCAGGGCAACGACTTCGTTTGCGGGGCGGACCTCTTAGGGGCTGGCTTCCTTGGAGGCGGGGGAGGCGTTGGAGACCGCCTTGGAGGCAGTGCAGACTTTGGAGGCGGCGGAGACGTTGGAGACCTCGGCGGAGGAATTGTGGACTTCCTTGGAGGCAGCGGAGGAGTTGGAGATGGTGGGGATACAGCAGTGCCTTCGAAGGCGTCATCATTGCCCTGAGCACTATGATGGTCGGGAGAAGCAACAACTGGACTTTGGTTGGCGGAGGCCCTGCTTTGTGAGTACAAAAAATAATGAGATATAAGTAAATGCTTATTATTAGTCATGCCCTAGCGAGAACGACGAATTCACCCTAGCGAGCCGAATTGTCGTTCTCGCTAGGGCGAATTCGTCGTTCTCGCTAGGGCGAATTCATCGTTCTCGCTAGGGCAAATTCGTCGTTCTCGCTAGGGCGAATCGTCGTTCTCGCTAGGGCGAATCGTCGTTCTCGCTAGGGTATACAACAACGGGGCGGCGTTGCTCCGCATATACAACAACGGGGCGGCATTGCTCTGCATATACAACAACGGGGCGATGTTGCTTCGCATACAACACAACGAGGCGGCATTGCTCCGCATACAACACAACGAGGCGGCGTTGCTCCACATACAACACAATGAGGCAGCGTTGCTCCGCATACAACACAACGAAGCGGCGTTGCTCCGCATACAACACAACGACGGCGTTGCTCTACATACAACACAACGAGGCGTTCCTCTGCATATATCAGATACAAACACATATCGACGTACGTAGGGGTCGGTGGTGATGGGCGTCCGGAGGTGGTGATGACGAGGGCGGTGTCGGTGGCTGGGCCGGGTGGCGTTGTTGGCGGCGTGAGCGTCGTGGCCGACTAGGCCGGGGTGGAGTCGTTAGGGCCGCGCGCGTGGCGTTAGTGGCGGCGTGGCGTCGGGCGTCAAGGGCGGCGTGCGTCAGGGGCGTGGCGCGGCGTCAAGGGCGGCGTGGCGTCGGGCCGGGCCGTAGTGTGGTGTCGGGGCCGAGTGTCGGGGCGGTGGGGGCGTCGGGGCACCGGGCCAGGGTGGTCGGGGGGCGGCACGTCGGCGAGCGCGCTTAGTTGGGGGCGTGCGACGTCGGGGCAGTGGGGCGCCGGTGTGCGTGTGGGCGCTCACGAGGTGCAGCGTCGGCGGCGGATCGGACGAGCGGCGGCAGGTCTGTTAGGGCTTGGCTCGGCAGTGGGGAGGAGGAAGAAGAGGGGCCGGGGCGGGCGCGGAGGCTATATAAGGGAGAGGACCTTTAGTCCTGGGCGCCACCACCAGCCGGGACTAAAGGCCCTTTAGTCCCGGGCCCTGTTAACGCCCGGCACTAAAGGTCGCACCTTTAATCCCGGCTAGTGGTGGCGCCCGGGACTAAAGGTAACCTTTAGTCACGGCTGGTGGTGGTGCCCAGGACTAAAGGTTTTTGGCGGGCATCCAAACTGCAGTTTTGCTGCCCGCCAATTCATTAGGATTTTAATATATTTCTTTTTACACAAATGATAAAAGGATAGTTAATTGCATAGAAAATTAAATAAAAGACATAAAAACATTTAAAAAATATATAGATTCTATTTTGCTTTATTGCACACAGGAAAATTATGTGACCTAAAGTTTTAATTTTTTAACAAGTTTTAAAACACAATATAGTGTTTAAATTACTATTTTGATAATGCAAAAATATAGTGTTTAATTAAATTCAGAAAAACTATTGTGTTTCGACTACAATTTGCTTCACATCATTTGAACGTGACATAATCCCACCATCAAACATAAATTTGTTTTCACATCATTTCAACGTGACATAATCCCAACATCAAACATAAATTTGTTTTCACATCATTTCAACGTGACATAATTCAACATCAAACATAAATTCACAATTATTACATAATATCTCTAATACACACTATTGAACATCAATATATATATCAAGCAGGCACAGTAGTGAACTTCTTCTTGACGTATGTCCCTTGGTTATGATCGCGTCGTAACCATGGAGTGTCCTCATCGTTTAGCTGGATGCTAGGGTCTTTGTTCACTGTGAAGGGTGAAATTCGGTCATCCTTTTCATAATCTTCTGACATGTCTGACTTGTCTTCGATTTCGACGATGTTTCTTTTTCTTGAAAGAACTATGTGGCGCTTTGGCTCATCATTGATTGGGTGGTTGTCGTTTTTCCCTCTCTTCGGTTTTGTAGACATGTCCTTGACATAGAACACCTGAGTCACATCCTTCGCAAGGACAAACGGTTCGCCTTTGTACCCAATATTATTGAGGTCCGCTATTGTCATTCCATACTGGTTGTCGACTGCTACGCCGCCTCCAGTCATCTTTACCCACTGGCACTTGAACAAAGGTACCTTTGTCCCCACCTCTTCTTCCGCTTCTCCCATTGCAGTATCATTGAAGGCACCATATTCAGCAAAAATGTCATCATCGCCCCATTGTTCTTCTTCACCTTCTTCCATTATAACTCCGGTTTCTCCGTGCTTCGTCCAACAAATATAGTTTGGCATGAAACCCGACTTGAACAAGTGTGAATGAAGAGTCTTTGAGTTAGCATATTCCATCGTATTCTTACATATGGCACATGGGCAGCACATGAAACCATCGCGTTTGTTTGCCTCAGCCGCACGTAACAAAGAATGCACGCCGTCCATGAACTCTTGGGAGCGACGATCAGCATTGTACATCCAATGCTGACTCATCTGCATTACATGACATAAATACCGTATTAAAACCTAGAACATAATTAGTTAATTATACAACATGCATACCACCACAAAAGCTATAAATTTAAGAAAGCCTCGCTACAATGTAGACAATCCCATCTACCACTAAAAACACTAAAGCTAAAATGCACTTCAGCAGCATAAGGATTTCGCGACCAATCCCAACTAAAATAGACAGATCCCCCGTTTGTTCAACATCTTTGGGCTTCTTCGGCTGGATCACTGCCTCATTAGCCGCCAT